>NC_056745.1:283303896-283511396 GCF_019279795.1 Protopterus annectens | reverse complement strand
GAAACGCATCATATGTTAGCGAGCTGCCAGTAGGTATGTCCAGCCCAATGGTTAGGGTCACCAGCTGACCCATAATGTGAGGGAGGGTACACAGCTGGGCAGATGTGTCCATAACAAAATACACGATAAATGTACATATCTAGCGACTGTATGTCCGAATCATATCCCACAAGGCATGTAATAGTCACATACAAAAGGTATGTCCGTATTTCACATACCAAATGTGACAGGAAATAGAATAAGCATGTAAACGAAACAGAAGGAGCATATAAACAGCTACAACAATAAAGAAACATGTAGGTTGAAAGGAACAGTATTATCCGTACTGTCGACTGTGGGGACGTGCTGTCCAGTACAGTCGGATATGTGTACGGAATATATCCCATCCTGGACATAGGAAAAGGTTGCATCCTACCAATGATTCGAACAGTCGGCCAAAATCCAAAAATCAGCGGTACAAGCCGAACTTGTCAGGATGCGTCACAGTTGAACGGGTATTACCCGGGTATACCAACCATGTAATGAAAGTTAGGTATGGGCATGTACCTATGTGCGTGAGGTATAGCATGTGGAAAGCAAACATGGCAGGGTAGTCCACACAACCATACAGGTACCTGACATACGTAGGGTATTCAATGTGTTACTCTGGCCGTGTCATGGGCCAGCAACCAAAGCAGTGTTGTATGGGGTGTGAGGAATATGTGCGTGTGGGGGGATGGGTAATGGTACAGTCCTCCAAGGCGATACTGTGTCGTATGCATAATAGGTGAACTGGTGGTGTATGAGGGAGCAGCGGGTGAAGCTGAAAGAAACGCAGAAACATGTATAAACAGCTGCAATACAACCAGATGGGCTATACTGTAGAACACAATCCCACAAACATATGAATATTGAAATGTGCGATACAAATGTATAGACATGTCACCGGCACATACCCACAGATTGGTCCTGATGGAACTGGCCATAACAGATGCAACACACCTGGATGCATAATGGACTACCCAGCATCCCCTCCACATCACACAACCCGCTCCCTTACCTGAACGTCCACCAAATCCAGCCATACTTGACCTACTGGTTTGGTGCAGCCACATCTACACATAGAGACCACTACGCATATGTAGTAGGTAGTGTCACCCTAGGCAGTTGCAGGATTGCACACAATGTATCCCTTGCATGTAAAACCCCCAGCACATTTTCATAACGCCAGAAGAATGTTCGGTATATCTCTTGTTTTGGTCTTGTTCAATTTTTGGGATATCCCTCATGGGATAAGTAACCTGTGTAAACATTAGAATGGAAGACACTAAGTCCAGTCCTGTAGATATCTGGACACAAGTTGGAATTTGCATTAGTCATGCACGACACTGTCCAGCCCTAAATGGTCATGCATAACTTACTACCCAGGATCAAACACCTGCCCGTGTGACACACGTGTCCCGACACGAATAAGCGAGAGAATATATTGCACACATTCGCATAGTGGCACATGGTATAAGGGTGATGAAGGCACTGACCTAAACAGGATACCCCTGATCAACTATGTGAGGGACAATTAATGTGTGTGTAGGTGTGACCTGACCAACAATGGTACAATGCCAAATGTCTTGTGACCGTAGGAAATAACTATGCACCATACTGCATGTGACAGTTGCCAGGGTAGAATAAATGTAATTCGTACAAGAAACAGGCAAACAACAGAAGTGCCAAAGGTATAAGGCTCACAGCTAGGAAACAAAATGAATGTTCTAAACCTGCACTGACCGTGGCTATTTGTTGCCCCAAACAGTCTGGTGTCCACAGTAGGGTTATCATCTGTCCCGCTTTGCGAGGGACAGTCCATCGTTGGACAGTTGTGTCCTGACAAAAGACATTTCAAATGGCAAATGTCCTGGGATTGTAGGACATAATTATGTCCCATATGATATGTAATAGTATCAGAAAATAATTATTGCAGTATCTACAATACCTAAATGTTACAAGAAACAGAATAAGCAACCAAACCGCTACAACAATAGGCTTTTATGTAGGCAAATAAGTAAAGTTCTATCTGTTGTACTGACCGTGGGTATGTGTCGGCTTGTAAAATCTGATGTGTGTTCTGAAAATGTCCCATCTTGGCTATTTGAAAAGGTGCCATCCCTAGTCACCAGAATACAGCACAACCTGTACATATGACAATGTCAATGATACCAATGGTCAGAGCATTCGCACAATAACTGGCCAGACCCTTAAAAACCCACAAAGCCAGTGTCCTTTGGGGGAAAGGTGTTGAATGAGAATGACTACTTACAACAGTGACGAGTAATAGACGCATTTAACTGCAGAAAATTAGTAGTATTATGAATCTGTCAACACGTTCCAAGTTAATAGTACTAATATGGTAGAAGTGTCTGTAAACAGCGTCTGTAAACACAGGTAAAATGTTAAACTCTGGACTAACTCTGTCCATGTGCTACGTCTGATCGTTGAACAGCGTCAGGGCAGTCCTAGTCACCAATCGGCTGAGCCTAAACCCGGACCAGCATTTGAAAACCATGACAATCAAACACGCATATGTGTGAGGACTATAAGCGTAGGAGTTATGAATATCCTTGGAGTGAGTAGACTTGCAGCACGTGTCCAGAGCAGTAGGAAACAGGGAATGTCCTAATTGTAGTACTGCGGTTTTCCCAGCAGGAGAATGGATGCCTGCTGTGTAAGGGAAGTGGTGAGGCACATGTCAGAGTAGCTATGAACCATGGGTATACATAATAAATGAGCCAGAACACCAATAGTGTAGTGGTTACAGCATCCTCCCAACGTAAAGGCATTCCCGGTCCAAGTAAGACTATAGCACATATTAATTGTGTAATGAATGCCTCTGTGCTGTAAAGCCAACATTTATACATGTAAAGGTGACTGCGTTCGCATGGCTCCGTTAACCGGATTCCATCAAAGTGGTACTGTCATAAGGAATAAGGCACATGTAATCCTAAAGACGTGCTTGTAAACATATGTAACTCGGAATAAGTAGGTGCAAGTGGGCCTGCGTGGGTGTGCGCAGCTATTAGCATAGCAAATGTATGTTGTCTTCTACAGCTGTGACTTTCATATATCTATATATATATATATAGTTAGATGTATGTATAGATAAATATCCACAGACATAACAGAAATATACAATTATATATCTACATATTTATCAATATATACACATGTGTGTGTATATATATATATATATATATATATATATATATATATATAAAAAATACATTTATATATATATATATATATATATATATATATATATATATATATATATATATACACATACACACACACATTATATATATATATATATATATATATATATATATATATATATATATATATATATATATATATATAAATAGATATGTTAGGAACACTGACAGATGAAAGCAAACCTAAGGGTTGTGAAGGGAATCCAGAGCAAGTTAGGAATTATGAAGTGCTTGCAGCGTATGTCACATAAAGCCGCACAAGTGTGAGTAGAGCACCGCTCTCCACACCAGAGGCAGGGCTATACCAGTGGCCATTACATTGTTGAAGTGCTACGTCAACATTGTAAACACATGGAATGTAGGGCATGTTGTGGCCATTTACACTTGTAACCCACAAATCGTTCGTACTCCATAACACCAGGAAAGGCATGTATGTGCAAATATGAATGGATGGGTGAGCCTGTGAATACACGAGGCAGTACAAAATGTGTGTAGGGCCCCAACGTCCATGAGAGGGCAGTGTGTAAAGGTGTGTCATGGCTGCGATATCAGGTGTATAATGGCTGTTATGCGGGGAAACTCAACACGGGGTGTGCAGGAGAAACTATGGATTATGCGAGTATGGACACAGGAGTGATAGGGTATGTTGCGCTGGTTGCAATGGAGTGGCCCGTGGAGGTCAGCTAGTACGTAGGTGCGATTCCCAGATAGTGTCGTTTGCGTGGAGACATGCGTGAATGGGCGTATCGTTGTCGGACGATGTGCGTCAGGTCTGGAAGCCCGGCACATAAAACCTATACGCCACCCATGAGCGGAACGGAGTTCTGCTGTGACAACCCCAAACTGGGAAAAGCAGAAAGACACAACTACATGAAGACAGCACTTTGTCGACGTACAGTCACAGTAACACAAACACACATCCTATCAACAGTAATAATATGAATGAATACAGAAACAAACAGGAAAAATAGGCTGTGCATACGGGGAGTATGTCGAATGACACTAGCACAACCCACTTAGCAGCGGCACCCCAGACATGAAAAACGAGCGACATCTGTCCGCTGCATAACGTGCAATATACTGAGCACAAGTTCATCGGAGTGAAGTGTCTGTGTCAGAATGACTAAGGCAATATGCTGTTGAAGCAGGGATAAAACCAATACGCATGTGTAAGTGTCCATGTCTGGGAAATGTATAGGTTAACGGACACACAGCTGTATATATAGATAAAAACGTATATATACACATAGCTGTATTAATTTACATACACATATATATCCATACGCATATATATATATATATATATATATATATATACCCAAACAACAGGTAGTGATATATACACATACACACAAAACAAACTATATGTCAGTGTAGATATACACATTCACATAAATAGGTTACTTCACAGCAATTAGGGGTAACATATTTATAGTCCGGTCATTTGTGACTGGGATGTCCAATAAAGAAATGTACCCCCCACATCGCCCAGCTAGGCTGGACAGACGTACAGACGGGCAGTACACTGCCTCTGTCCAAAACACCGGTAGGAAAGGACCAGTGGAGAGTTCTGCAAGGTCTACACTTTAAACATGGATAACGGTGTCCCTTGCGGGACCCCAAAAATTCAGGGTGTGAAAGAATCTGCTGACATTATCACGAGCAGGATGTAGGTGTACGTGGAACAGTAGGTTGTGCGAGTGTGATAATACATGGGTTGACAAAACCTACGACGTGTCCCGAGATGGGGAGAGTGGGCAATGTGTAGGGGTGTGCTCATACCCCAACTGCGCTTGCAGTAAGTATTTGTCACGACTGCTGTAGAGGGGTGCCAGGTAGGTGGACCATGGGTATGCATAAATGGGCTTAAGTGTGCAGGTGCTGGTTGGCAGAGATGTAGTAGGCCCGCCCAGTGGAAGTCATTAATATTCCTATGTGGGCATAGCATATGCCTACACCTCCCAAACATAAAGAGCACATCTACCGGATAGTTTGTAAACCATCGGGGAATACATTGAGACCTACACAGTGCCGTGTTCCCGATTAGCATGGACGTCCATAGTTATGTATCAGAATGTAACAAAGTAAAACAGTGTAAGAAACTTCTCTGTGTGGAAGATTTTCAGTCCATATATTTCTAGTTAATCACTGTATATTAATCCAATCAGACAATAGTAGTAGAAGTAGTGAACGTAAACTCGTCAAGTCAAAAAGTAATAGAGAATATATAATTCTACAGTATTACTAATTATTCGAAAGTAATCCAAGCAAGGCAGGCAGTCTGTTTCCAGTCGAAAATCCTTTATTAAGTACACAGACAAGCAATCCAAGTAAAACAAAAATAGAGTAATAATTTCCTCACAAGCTTTCTAAATATATATATATATATATATATATATATATATACACTTTTTATCAGGCATGGGAGTGGTTTATTGTGCTGTAAAACAGTGTTATTGGTACACATGTTAAATTCACATCCCTTCCCCCATCAGTGTGACATTCGAGCTGGTCCTGCCCTACCTAGTAGCTGTCATAATAATATATAGCCCTAATGGGACATTGTCACAGGAAACCCTTTTCTGATTAACATCTTAGGTGAAGCCCCATCATTTGTTTATAGGAAGGCCAAGAATATTAGAAGTTTTGTTGAATTTAAACCTAGACCATGTGAGAAAAGCACTAAAAGATGTGAAACTAATTGTACATTTTGTATATTTATACAGCAAGGTGATAGTTTTTATTGCCCTCATTTAAAGAAGATCATTAAAACCAGTGTAGGGGGTGACTGTAACACTAACAAAGTAATTTACAGGGCACAGTGCAATGAATGCGATGCATTCTATGTGGGCAAGACTGTAAATAAACTCCAGGGAAGGATTTCATGTCATCTGTCAGAAATCTGCTCTGGATGTAAAAATAATGCACTAGCCAAACACCTTTCTCTTCATAAAAGACACATAGGTTTTAAGTTCCAGATCCTGGATCGCATAGACATGGGTGATCTTGAAGGAGACATCCCGAATATTCTGGAGAAACATGAACTCATGTGGCAATTAAAGCTGAACTCTTTTAGAAAGCCTGGACTAAACTACTACTGTTCAATTAAAAGTGCACTGGAACTTAGAAAATTGCCACATTGTGTATTGCCACATTGGTCTAGTGTTAATTCACATGAGCTATGTGCGCAGGGTACTTCTAACATCACATGTATAGGGCGATTCTTTGTTTGCGGACAGGCCGACGCCTTTGAATACAAACTGGGTAAGGCACAGTCCAGCAGGTGGGAGCTGTTGTGCGTGTGTTTGCACAGTGTTAAGCACTGCTGACCTCTGGTCACAGCACCTTATACACATTTACACTCCACGTGTCTTTGACAGGGCACTACTGGCATACTGGTAGACAACACGCTTACAGCCACTCGCTCTCCAACATTTCCGCTTACATTTGTCACCCACGCTGGGTGTTTGCGATCTCTTGTGATGTATATTACATCGGACTACATGACTACAGTATCGGGTATGTGCAACCATTTTGCGACGGCAACCGTTCGACTGTACGGACTCGGCAGCCTGTCCAGTGACGTACTCGTATGATATCCATGTTCCTCATGTGGTCTGCTCCCATCTGCCTGATACATGGGAACCGATACTCTGCAACGCTGACATGCGACTTGAGTTTGTTAACGTAGCTGTCTGCCGAGTCATGCTACCGCATACCAACTGCACGTTGACCACCTTTCAGACTGCACGACGGGAGACTGTAGAGTGTCACCTTTCCCACTTTGCATAGGACAGTCCCTCATCACACATCACATGTGACAATACCAGAACTCTCCACAAATCGGGGACACATTTCTGTAGACTCAGGGACAGGTCATGTAAAACAGGGACACGTTTACAAAAGTAGTGCTATTAACTTGACACAATGACAGAATCAGAGCATATGACATAATACACATTCTGAAGTAACAGTTGCTTATAAAAAGAAGTTATGTACTCACCATAACGTTCCATCTGAGTAGATACTTCATTTGTCTGCAACCTGTGGGTAGTCGGATCCGACCTCGGATCCGAACCGGCAGCTTTCCAAGCTCCAAGATCCGAGCTCCTAGCTCCTCCCCCTACCCATAATCCCTTGCTACCAACCACATTACCTCAGATCAGTTATTTTGCCCTAAAGGCTAAAGATGGAGAAAATCTCCAAAGGAACAATACCTTACCAAGGTTCGGGGGATGGCAGGGGGGGTCGGTTGCAGACAAATGAAGTACCTACTCAGATGGAACGTTATGGTGAGTACATAACTTCTTTATCTGAAGTAGTTACTTCATTTGATCTGCAACCTGTGAGACAGAGTCCCCAGCTTACCTAAAGACCCTGGGTGGTCCCTACAGAAGGATATTCCGAAGCACCGCGGAGCCAAAGGAAGCCCTACTTCTGGAGATCATGTCCAGTTTGTAATGAGAAATGAACGTATGGGAAGAGGACCAGGTAGCTGCTGAACAAATATCATCTACCGGAACTCTGGACCAAAAAGCCGTCGAAGTAGCCACAGATCTAGTAGAATGCGCCCGCACGCCAACCAGAGCTGGCTTCCCAGATGAAGTGTATCCCTGTCTAATACACTGAGAAATCCAATTTGCCACTGTCACCTTAGAAATTGGTTTGCCCATGGCTGACTTAGCATAAGAAACAAACAACTGGTCTGACTTGCGAAAATCTTTAGTCCTATGCAAGTAAAAACGTAGTTGTCTGTGTACATCCAATTTGTGCAATGTGTATTCACCTTTGTTTTGGAAATTCGGGAAGAAAACAGGAAGGTTAATTGACTGATTAATGCTAGTCTCTGTGGCTACCTTAGGCAGAAAGGAAGGATTAGTCCTGAGGGCCACCCTATCTTTGTGAAAAATAAGGTATGGATGCTTAATGCACAAAGCTTGCAATTCTGAGACTCGCTTGGCTGAAGTAATAGTGACCAAAAAGGCCGTTTTCCAAGATAAGAATTTTAATGGCACTGAGGCCGCCGGCTCGAAAGGCGGTCTCGTTAATGCTTGTAAGACCAAGGTAAGATCCCATGAAGGTACCGCCGGCTTAACAGGGGGCTTTAAGAGAAACACGCCTTTTAAGAATGTCTTGCATATTTTTGCTGACGCCAAAGAATCTACGCCATCCCCCACGTGATAATGAGAGATGGCTGCTAGCTGGACCTTAACGGTGGACGCACTAGCTCCTTGTCTAAAAAGAAGGGACAGGAAGTCCAGGATAGTGGGAATAGGAACCGTAAAGGGATCTAATTCCTTATCCTTTGCCCAGATGGAGAAGCGTTTCCATTTACTTTTGTAGAGCTTTCTGGTGGATGGCTTATGAGCTGCCACCAGAATGGCCTTAACAGGGGACGAGATACCGGGAGTCCTAGCCATTAACGGAACTGGATCAACCAGGCCGTGAGCCTGAGGTTGACCAGGTTCGGAGTGTGGCATCTCGTCGGATGCGAGATCAGGTCTGGTCTGGGGTCCAGAATCCATGGGGGAGCCACACTGTGAGACTGCAGAAAGGGGAACCAGATTTGTGGAGGCCAGAATGGGGCTATGAGAATCACTCTGCTCCCCAGCCGACAGGCTTTCTGGATGAATTTCATCATCAGAGGAAGAGGATACGCATAAAGGAGACCAGGCGGCCAAGCATAAACCAGAGCGTCCCTGGGGGATTCCCCTCTGGGGGGAACTATCGTGAAGTAATCGCTGCATTTTGTGTTTAGGGGAGAAGCGAAAAGGTCGCAGCGAGGTTGAGGAATATCTGCTTCGCGACAGATGGATTCAGAGACCACTCGTAAGGGCTGAGGAATACCCGACTTAACTTGTCCGCTGAAATGTTGGACCGTCCCGGAATGTGCGTTGCTATCAGAAAGCGGTTGGTGGAAATCGCCCATTCCCACACTCTCATGGCTTCTCGACACAGGGGGTAAGATCTGGTCCCCCCTGTTTGTTTATATACCAGACAACAGACATGTTGTCCATCTGGATTGCAATAGTCCCCAGAGGAAGAAGGTGATGAAGAGCTTGCAACGCCAAAAGCACTGCCCTCATCTCTAGGACGTTGATATGCAAAGCAGTCTCTAGAGGAGTCCATGTGCCTTGGACGGACTTGCCCAAGTAATGCCCGCCCCACCCGAGGCAAGAAGCGTCCGTGGTCAACGTGGCCTTGACTGGGGGAATCACAAAAGGTCTCCCTTCTTTGAGTTCCCGAGCCTGTAACCAACAAAGAAGGGAGTCCCTGCATGCCCTGCTCAGGGGAATCGGCATGTCTAAGGGATGGACCGATAGTGACCATTGGACCTGGAGAGTCCACTGTAACACTCGCATTCGCAGACGGGCATGGAGAGAAAGTCCGATTGCTGCTGACATAGACCCTAGCGCCCTCAGGACTAATTCTGCCGGAGGAGCGGGGCTCCAAAGAATGTCTAAGACTTGAAGATACAAATTGTTCAGTCTGGCCGGTGTAAGAACCACTTTGGAGATCCGAGTATCCAACCTGGCCCCTATGAATTCTAGGGCATGAGTGGGGCACAGGCAGGATTTCTTTAGATTCACTGAAATGCCCAAATGACGGAACAGAGAGAGGGCGTAATCTCTCGCCACAATCAGTAGATGCCTGTTGGGGGCGGTGAGGAGCCAGTCATCCAGGTAAGGGAACACCTGAATGCCCTGGAGTCTCAGGTGGGCTGCAACCACTGCCATGACTTTGGTAAACACTCTGGGGGCTGAGTTCAGGCCAAATGGAAGAACCCTGAACTGATAATGACTGGCTCCTAGCCGGAAGCGGAGGAACCTCCTGGATCGTCTGTCCATTAGTATATGGTAGTACGCATCCTTGAGGTCTAACGAGCACATCCAGTCGTTCTCCCGCAGAAGGGGGAGAATAGATTGGAGGGTGACCATCCGGAAGTTTTCCTTGGGTATGAACAAGTTCAGGGACGAGAGGTCTAGGATGGGTCTGAGGTCCCCCGTTTTCTTCGGCACCAAGAAGAACCTGGAGTAATAACCCAACCCGGACTGATCTGGGGGGATGGGCTGGATGGCTGTTTTTCTTAGCAACTCTGAAATTTCCAGAGCTGCAGACTCCCTCTGATGGGGTGGAACAACGGGGAGACGTTTGGGTTTGGGGGGGGGTGTAAACGGTATAGTGTAACCTCTGAATATAATCCGGAGTACCCATCGATTCTTTGTAATGGACTCCCAGTTTGACAGGTGCTCCGATACTTGCCCCCCGACTGCCTCCAGAGAGGAACAGTCAGGCAAGCCCTCAGGGCTGTTGCGCGGGTCTGTCCGAGAAAGGTTCTCTAGACCCGAAGTTACATGGCCCCCCCTCTGCCTCTGGGCCGGCGTCCACCTTGTCCTCCTCTGCCTCTAGAGGACGAGTTGTCCGCAGCAGGACGGGATTGCTGAGATTTACGGAACCACAGCTTCTTTTGTCCCCTCTGATTCCTGCCTGGAGAAGGATCTTTGGGGGCTAGAGAAGCGGACTCAGACGGCCGACAGCGTCTTCCCATCCTTTTCGCTTTGGACCAGCGTGTCGCGAACTGTTGAGCCAAATAAGGCCGAACCGTCATAAGGGGCGTTCGCGAAGGATGCCTTAAAGGGGTCCGTGAAGTCGCAAAGGCGGAGCCAGGAGTGACGTCGCAAGACTACTCCAGCTCCGCTAGCTCTAGCGGCTCCTTCCGTGGCATGGGAAAGAAGCCGCATAGATGTATTTGATATGGACTTTTAGAGTGGCCATTCGAGTCTATATATATTTATATATAGATATATATGTATATATATATATGTATATATATATATATATATATATATATATATATGTATAGATATATATATATATATATGTATAGATATATATGTATATATATATATATATATATATATATATATATATATATATATATATATATATATATATATATATATACATATATATATATATATATATATATATATATATATATATATATGTATATGTATATATATATATATATATATATATATATATGTATATATATTTATATATATATATATATATATATATATATATGTATATATGCTGTGTCTTTCGGCTTTTCCCAGTTAGGGTTTGCCACAGCGGAACTGTGGTCCGCTAATGATATAGATATATTTATGTAGATTTTGTTAATTCAGCTTTTAATAGAATAGATACCTTAACCTCTTTACTTAAGAGTTTAAACATTACTAAAGAAGAGTTTATTTTCATGAGTCCACCGAATCCCAGTCTAGGCAAACTGTTTGCTATTCCTAAGATACACAAGTCCAGCACGAATCCACCTTTTAGATTGATTATATCTAACAAAAAAACAAAAACTGAGAAAATATCGGAGTATATTGATTACATTTTCAGTCCTCTAGCTCAGGCCACCCCGTTTTATACCAAAGATTCTTGGGACTCTTTGAATGTTCTTTCTAACCATACTTTTGACAAGAATTGCATACTAGTTACACTAGATGATGTTGCCCTTTATACTAATGTACCTCACTCTGAAGATTTAAATTATATTAAACATTTTTTGTATAAGTATGCTAAATTTTCAAAGAACAAAATTGAAATGCTATAACAACTTATAGCTCTTGTTCTCCACAATAATTTATTTTATTTTAATCAAAAGATTTACAGACAAGTCAGAGGTGTAGCTATGTGGTCAAAGATGGCCCCAGCTTTTGCTAACCTTGTTCTTAGTGAATGGGAAGTTGACACTTTAGTCCCTTTACCTGGTTTTGAACTAGTACAAAGTTATCATAGATTTATTGATGATATTTTTTCATTTGGAACGGCTCCGACTCTCACAATCTTTTATAGAGTCCTTGTCACACTGTATTGGTTTTTTTAGACTTTGTTATTGCAGGTAAAGGATCTAGTGTTTCCTTTTTAGATGTTTCAGTCAGTTTCAACAGTAATACTTGTGAATTGTCCTCCAATATTCATAGAAAGTTAACATTTTGCAATAATTATCCTGATTACCATAGTTCTCATCCAAAATTTATGAAAAAGAATATTATAAAAGTACAATTCATTAGATTGTCTAGACTGATTAGTGACAACACTGTTTTTGACAATGAATGTGACTTTCTCATTGGTTTATTTGTACATAAACATTATCCTTTAGATTTAATATTGTACTTAAGAGATGAAATTAAAAAATACACGCAGTACCGAATACAAACCCATTCTAAAATTTGGTACATATTCTGCCTTTTTCAACCAGTCAGGTCAGACTCTCAAACAGAAGAAGAAAAAACATTGAAATTTTCTTTACCAATCTGCAGAGACTTAAATTCTATTAGAGTCATCATTATTAAGAATTGGAAAATTATTAATAGTGACCACCATTTAAGATAAATACTAGGCTTAACTCCTAACTTCACTTACAAAAGAACCAAATCTTTCAAAACTTTTTTTGAAAACACTGATGAACCATTTTCCCTGGATGAAAATGAGATTTACAAAGATTACATTGGTATGAAGGCTTGTGGTAAATGTGTCTGCTGTAAATATATTTTAGAATGTGATTCATATATTTTTGATCACTGCAATTTTCACATTACCTTTAAGCAGGGTTATGATTGTAACACCTGCATGGTTGTATATGCCGCTATCTGTGACACATGTCATTGTTTCTATATTGGAAAAACTATAAGAAGATTGGCAGACAGGATTAAAGAACATTGTGCAGCCATTAGAAAGAGTGACCTTTCCAATGCCTTGGGTAAACACAGCCTTAAATGCACTGATTTCGTCAAATATTTTTTTATCATTCTGGATAAATTGAAAATCTTCTTTGGTGACACTGACAATTTACTGCAAGTCAGAGAACTAAGATGGCAAATGCTACTAGATGCTGAGAATCACCCAGGTCTTAACAAAACTACCAATCTGAAATGCTTACTCAGACTACATCAATAACATCTTATTAACATTTTGCCATTTACATATTTTGCATTACTGGGAGTGTCTTTCTGAAAATTATTTTTATTTACTGTATTTCATTGGATGTTCTACATTTATGTTATTTTTTTTTGGTTTGTATTCAAATTTAAAGTTTTGAAGCATTTAACTGTCGTTCTGAAGAAGTCACAGTACAGTAAAGGGAACGAAAGCTTAACTTCACAATTTTATGGGTTTGTTTTTATTTCTATATGTTTATTTTACTTTATAGAAGTTAGTTTATTTTATATGTATGTTTATATATATATATATATATATATATATATATATATATATATATATATATATATAAAATATATATATGTGTGTGTGTGTGTGTGTGTGTGTGCATATGTTTGTAATATCTACATATATATATATATATTTGTATATGTGTGTATATATTTATACATATATTTATATATGTAAATATATGTGTGTGTGTGTGTGTGTATGTGTGTGTATATATATATATATATATATATATATATATATATATATATAAAAAACTATCTATATACATTTATATTACACACACACACACACACACACATATACCAGCAGTTACTTTTCATGTTACTTGTGCAGTCAGTTTCAGAAAATGAAAATGATATCTTCTATGGAATTTTGAGATTAGCAAAGAGGGATTTTCTTCACATATGACCTGCTGACTGGAATACGCTTGAAGATCTAGTATTAAAATTTTTTTGAGCTTGCATTTTTCATTTATCTGGCTCACATAGTGTGTAATGCCTGACCTATTGTATGAATTGCATAGTGATTTAATTCACAAATCCTGTAGCTGAAAATTTTAAATGTACCATGCTGGTTCTGGATGAAGCTTGGTTTGAGGGATAAGATGAAATTTCTTAGTATTTCGCCAACTTGAAAATGTTTTCAGGCAGAAATTTAGTTAAGGTGTTGTGAAGGTTAGAGTTGTCCTGGGCACAAAGAATTTGGGGTGTGTGATTGGCAGTTGCCAAAGTGGCTTTATTCTAGTACTTGCATTCAGAAACAAATGCTGATACTGTAATGATGTCAGGATGGAAGTAGTTAGTGGGAGGTATGGTAACTGTAGCAGACCTCTTGTTGCAGTGTACTATTTTTATATTTGTAGCAAGTTGTTTGGCATAGTTTAAAAGTAGAATTTTTACAGGTTAGGGAATGCATGCTCTGGCTGTGTTTTCAGTAGAATAAGAGCATGTGCAGCCACTCAGGGAATGTTTACTAGTAAAACATTGTGACTGTGCTAGGACTGCTAGAGCCATATGGATTACTATTTGGTGTCTTAGTGAGAAGAGGTTTCAGGGGAAACTTATGTTTTTTACAGTTGTATTTAAATGGTGGAGTTTTCTGCTTTTAATAATGTTTGGTATGAT
Source organism: Protopterus annectens (assembly GCF_019279795.1). NCBI lineage: Eukaryota > Metazoa > Chordata > Ceratodontiformes > Protopteridae > Protopterus > Protopterus annectens. Next base: position 283,496,782 of record NC_056745.1, on the reverse strand, counting down.
TCAAGCCCAGCTTATGCAGACAGTTTGCTTGTAATGGCATCAGTAATGATGTGGGTTCAAAAAATGGCTCTTACACCTAGGGGTGGCATGCAGTCTGTTTGCTGCATTCTCTTGGTGTGGCCATGTGGTTCCACTAGTATTGAGTTTGCTTCTAGGAAGAAAGTTATGAGTAGCATATCCCCTTTGGTGTGCTAGCTGAGTAACATCTTAGTGATAGAATGTATGAATTCATGCTCCCTAAACCATTGTTTGTATAACTAGGGTGATGTTTAGAGCAGAGGCTTGTTTGGGAAGCTATGGCCTACAGACTTAAAGGCCTATGATAACTAGAGCTCATAAACTCCTTGGTGCAGAAATAGTGTTTTGATGCCTGTTGAGATGCTGAAGTTATATGTGTTCAGTCTAAACCTTGAATATCTGTTATACGATACAGGGGCAGAGTATAATGGAATGCATGCTAGTGTGTAGTTAAGCTGATTTCTACTGTTAGAACTAAATTCAGCAGGACTTAACGCAGTGTCTGAAACATTCCCAGGCCATCAGCTCCTCCTCCTCCTTGCTTATAAGAATTGGTATGCAAGGTCCCTTTTCAGGTCTCCCTTATTGTGCAGCAGAGATTATTGCCCTTTCTAAACTTTTTATAGGTTTGTGGCACACAGTGACCCTTTTCCAGGTTTCTCTTGTGGAGCAGAGATTATTGCCCTTCCTAAACTTTTTATAGTTTTGTGGCACACAATGACCTTTTTCAGGTATCTCTTGTTGTGCAGCAGAGATTATTGCCCTTTCTAATTTTTTTGTATTTTTTTTTTTTAAATCTATTTTGACATGTCCCTATGCCTGCGTTGTAGTTGGGTCGGTTTGTTCTCTCTCTGTTGATTTATTCTTCATAAATTGAGACTGAATTATGGTTCTTCTTTCATAGACACCCCCCCCCCAATACATGCAGACCACATTTGTTTATGACAGCCCAGTCCTGGCATGACTGTAGGCAGATCCTTTCTTGCCACCCGATCTCAGTGTGACTGTCACCAGAGGTGCTTCTGCCCTACGATAGGGAGAACATTTTCAAGGGCAGACTTTTCAGGTGTTTGATCTTAGAAAGATGCCAACGTACACATCTGCGCTGTAGATATGAGGATCATCCTCCTTCCATAGCAGGCCGTTTTGGGCTCCTTTTTTTGGATTCCTTTGCTATCCACTGACAACGTGGCTGTGATTTGGTATCTGAACAGGCAAGGGGGAACACCCCCCCCCCCCTTGTTGGCAGGTCATGAGCATATGGTAATTGGATGTCAACAGATTGGATTCTCCTGGGATATGACTGGCTGTAAAAAGTCATTCTTAAGGAGACTAGTTCACTGGATATCTTTGATGCCACACAAATGGTGTCTCAGCCTGTTATTAGCATGGAATCTCTTCTGTCATTGGCGGAAGCCTTACTGCAATCTCACTGCATTCCCCAGTGTGAAATGCAGTGTCTTCTATTCCCTTTTTCCCTCACTAGGTAATGTATCTGAAAGAGGCACTTGAGCAGAGTTGGCCCTAGGTCACCTTTATGCCTTTCTTCCATTTCCTCTGATCCTCTCATTACTTTAGAAGGCCAAAAGAGCAAAGCCAGAGGGATTCTCAGAGCTTCATATTTGCCCCAAGTCTATTTTCCCCTGCTTTTGCTTCAGCATCTGGAGAAGCCTGCACCTGGGCCCCTCGGAACCTTTCTAACCCACAGTTTGTGCAAGCTTCACCAAGAACTTATTATACGTAGGTAACTCCAATTCCAGTGATGGCTAGAGACCTTTCTTACCCAGATTAGGTGGTCCATGTCCTTACAACTGCCTTGAGGCTTTGCTGTGGAAAAGTGTGAAAAGGCAAATTAATTTGTTTTTCCGCTTGCACTATAGCCAGAGGCTTTAATGCTTTCATGTCATTTATTCATTCTGCTCTTGATTTTCTTTCTCTCTCTCTCTTTCTTTCATAGGTAGTTGATAGTAGTTTAAGTTATTAATCTGTTAAAGGTTATCTAGATGTCCTCTCCAGTTTTCATCAAGGTGCTGACTGTTTTCTCTCTGGCCTCTTTAAAAGGTCTATAAAACATTTGAGAGGAAGACTTTTTTTCTTTTTATACCTACCACTCACATAACCTTTTGTCCCTGGGACTTGCACTTTGTACTGGAGAGATTGACTGTCTTTGCCCCTTCGAACTTGAGTTGCAAGCCTTGTGTGCTAATTTCACTTGGTTTTGTATAAAGACAGTCTTAAAACTAAGAGCTGCAAAACTTTAAACACACATGCTTTTTAGTTTTATGATTACATTTTGGTCAGTGAATATTATATTTAAAGTAATGAAACAGCTTCATTTTGTTACCTTATCTGATGACAAAAAACATATTGTTTAAGGGTTTAGTTTTTAAGAAACACCACCAGATGGTGCTAGACACCACACCAACAGCACCTATTATGTAGGTCTCACTGAACTGATATTCGCTTATTTTGTATAATGGTTTATTTAATGTTTTTAACATTTTTTAAAAAAATTTTTTTAACAAAATCAAAAGACTGTACAGCCTTTTATGGATTTTTATATTTAATCCACTGTCTATGTTATTTGTTTACTGCTTTTTTATGTGTTGTGTATTTAAACAAAAGTTTCTTTAAGAATCAATTAAGGCAGTTGGAATCTGATTGGTGCTTTTGAATTTGTGTTTGTGTGGGGAAGCATAAAATGGATGTGTTTTATGATGGTTGTTATAGCTGATAAAGTTGAAGACGAAAACGTGAAGTCGATTGCGTTACTGTGATTTCTGTGTTTGCGAAATATTAAACTGGTTTAGTTTTCCTCCTGGAGCTGGATTTATTTGTGTTCGGTGACTGTGGTGGCTGTTTTGATTACTAGTTTTACTATCTACCACTTGCTGTACTTTGATTGTATAAAGACAGGCTGACTTTGAGAATTCCTTTAAAATTATTCACACAAGGGAGACTTTTTTTTTTTTTTGCATTGCATGGGTGTACACAAGACAGCCTAGATTTTACCTGCACAAAGTTATAAAAAGAAAACTCTGTTTTTCAGTAAAAATTTTGGCAGCAAAGTTTCCAAAGTTGCCTTGTCAAAGTGCCGGTGTTTATAGGTTCATAGGCATGTACTAGACTTAATGGCTCTGGATTCTTTACAAGCCTAGCCCATAGATTTACCCTGGCATCGTGCCACCTTACCTTAGTTCCCAGTGTCTCTGTTGAGCAGAGCCACTGAAGTGATCCCCGGGGTGAATTTTCTATTTCCCATCCACTCATCAAGATTTCTCTTGAAGAGGGCCAGTGAGGTGCTCTGTTTGACATGTATGGGAAATCTATTCCATAGCATGGGCAGTCTCTGTGTTATGAACCAGTCCCTCCAGAATGTTCTGTTGATTGTGGTAATGAGGTTGAGGTCTTTGGAGCGTGAGGTGCGGAAGGATTGGGATTTCTTTAGATGTAGCATTTCTAACAGAGCTGGGTCAGACATGGCTTTGTAAGTCAACCAGAGATCACCTCTAAGTAGGCGATACGAGACAGAGAATAGTTAGAGGTTTTTTCTGCCTGTACATGTAGGGCAAGTGTTTAAGGCCTAGGTCCTCTTTGTTAGGTAGTTTTGTGGCCTCTCCAGTTGTTGCAGGTGTCTGGTGAGGTGCATGCCAAATGGGGCATTGTACTCTATGATTGGCCTAATGAGGGAAGAGTAGATTGAGACAATGACCTCTTTCTTCCTGGATGCAAAACCCTTAGTAATGAGATGCCACATAGAAGGACTTTCTGACCACACTGGCAGTGTGGTGGTCAAAAGAGAGATTGCTGTCAACCTTTAACACCTTCTGTGTTCATTGGACTACCATCAATGTGGTAATTTATGGGAACCGGGTTTTTCCCAAAAGGGATGACGACACGTTTTTTGGCATTGAGCATAAGGCCATGGTTCTGACACCAGTTGATGGTCTCAGTAAGGCTTTCTGTAGGTTGTCAACATAGCTTGGAGAGTTAATAATAGCTCCCAACTTGCAATAGTCTGTGAACTTTGTTAGTCAGAGACCCTTCGTGTTGGCCTAGACTTCAGAGAAGTAGATACCAAACAGGAGAAGACCCAGGACCGAACCCTGTGGGGCTCCACTCATGATTGGTCGGCAATCTGACTTGGAGTCAGCTACTTTCACACTGTGGGTTCTATCTGTGAGCCAGTTTGCAACCCACCTAGAGATATAGGGGCTGGTACCTAGCTTAGTGAGTTTTTCTATGATTCCTGAGTGGGGAATGGTATCAAAGGCCGTGGCCAAATCAAGGTAGGCTGTATGAACCACTTTACTTTCATCCACAGCTCTGGGGACAGACTCAAAGAAGTGGACCAAGTTGAGCAGGCATGATCTACCCTTCACAAAACCAAACTGTGTGGGATCCAGAGTTTGAAAATTCCCTATATCCTTTTTTATTAAGTTCATGATGATGTGTTCCATAGCTTTGCATATCTCATCAGGCTAATGGGGCGACAGTTCCTGGGGTCTGTAGTCACTGTTCCATTGTGGAGAGAGATGACTGTAGCAGTGCACCATTCAGTAGGGACAAAGCCTGAGTTGAGGCTGTGATTGAACAGGGCACACAGGTGAGTTGCCAGTTCACTTTATAGTTCATGTAGAGCACAGCCAAGGATATTGTCAGGTCCCATAGAAGCTGTATTCTTGGCCTTGGACATTGCTGATGTTCATCGTGTTACACTGCTGCAGTCATTACACTTGGGTTATCCTGCCGTCAGGCGGTTCCCCAGTCGGCCTGAGTTCCAAAGTCTTGGCCCGCCGTCTGTTGCTGTCGCCTCTTCCCTGACATCAGTGCGACAGGGGGATATGAGATGCAGCCGACGCCATTTTCTCCAGTCTTTCTGGCTGCGCGGTGCCCGAAGCAGAAGCAGTTCGCAAGTGCCGGTCTGCCGACTCCTGAGATTTTCATTCCGAATCCAGAACCGAAGTTTTCTAAAAAAGCTAAGTACCCCATTGGGGAAACCTTTTCTTGCCTCAGACCGATGTCAGTAAAAGTTAATAACTGCATTTCTTGTGGGAAGCAAATACCTCACAAGGATTTCCACTCCTATTGTCAGTTTTGTGCTAGGTTTAACAAGCGCACTGTTAAACGTCGGTTTGATTTTGCCCAGCATTATTTTTGGCAGAAAATTCAATTACACCATGCCGTCGGAACTTCTGACGACCGGAATACATAAAAAGCACAAGGACAAGGACAGGCATCCGAGGCCCAAAACTGACAGAGGCCTCTTCTAGGCCAGTTGCCGGTTCTCTGGTTTTCAGTGAGGCGCCTACGCAGCCCCTGACGACCGCTTCCACAGAACCACAGACCGCCTCTGACTCCCACGTGGAGCTGGCTGGGCCTTCGGATGCACCTGGTATTCAGATTACCGAACTTAACCCTACAGAGGGAACCGAAGTAGCTGAGCAATCCACTGCTTCAGAGGGTGTTTTCAGACCTACCCAGTTAACCATTAAACCCTCTGTTAAGTCCAAGCCTCCCTTAAAAGCAAAGAAACAGATATAGCTATCTCCAGGGCAGGCTTCCATGCCTAAGAAACAAATGCTAAAAATGGCCGAAGACCTAATCACCCTGATCAGAGGGTCCCATCCCCCTCCTGATAAAAGGCCCAGACAAGATGCAGACTATGAATCTTCCGACCAGGTGTCCATTTCCTCAGACTCATCCTCAGACCTAGGATATTCCTTACCCTCTTATGAGGATTCTGATGCTGAGGAATCAATTCCATCAGCCTCTCCGCCTGAGGACTACTCCTTTGGGGAGACCTTACATACCATGAGGGAACATTTCCACTGGGAAGGCCAGGATTACTCAGAATCCAAGAAAAGGCTCCGAGACTTCCTTTTATTGCCTCAACACAGACCCCTTGCTATTCCGCCAGTATTAGATATTGTGGATGATGTGTACACTGAATCTACCAGCCCCAGTTAAGCCTGATAGATATTATAGATTCCCTGACTCTCACAAATTTCTGTACAAAAGCCCTGTTGCTGACCCTGAAACTATTTCTCAGGGACCCAAAGGGATTAAGGCCTCATCAGCAAAAAACCCAGTCCCCTCTGACAGAGATTCCAGAGCATTAGACAGATGGGGAAAGCAAGTTTATACGTCTGCAACTTTAGCAATGAGAGCCTTGAATTTCCAGTTTCACATGCTAAAATATCAGCAATTTTTAATGTCTCAGTTGAAACAAAAGATGCTTCCAGATTCAGATCCTCCTAATTTGAAACAAATGCAGGATTTATTGCATGCAGCTGAACAAGTGGGGAAACATACTTTACAATGTGGGTTTGATTCCTTAGAGGCCTCCTGTAGAGCAGCAGTTACAGGCTCTGTCATTAGAAGGCATGCTTGGTTAAAAGAACATACGCTACCAGATCATGTTAAGGCCAAATTATTGGATGCACCTTTGCAAGGGATGTGTTGTTTGGAGTTAAGGCAGTGGAGGTATTAAAAAAGATGGAGGATAAGGCAAAATCTATGCAAACGGTCAAAGATTTCTTACAGGTTCAGCCTCCTCGTTTTAGCAGAAATTGGCCAATGAAGAATTGGTCCTTTCCAGTCACAGACGGACCTCAAAGGGGCAGATATAGACGTCCAAGAGGTAGAGGTCAGACACAAGGCCCTTACAGACCTCGACAATGGGGTACACCAGGCCAGAAATAAGGGGAACACAGGCCTCAACCTTATAAAAAACAATCTCAATAACTTTCCACTACAGCTGCCAAACAGCTCTCTCTTGGCAGCCCCCTTAGGAGGAAAACTGGCTCTTTTCTATCACAATTGGCATCGCATCACCAAAGACAAATGGGTTCTCAACATCATATCTCAAGGTTACAGGTTCCACTTTCACACTCTGCCAAGGTTAAAAGGAATGCCAAATCTGCCACCAAATCAATGGGCAGAGGCTCAAAAACAAATTACAGCACTCATGGACATGAGAGCTATACAAAAGGTACCACCACAAGAGCAAGGACAAGGATTTTACTCAAGACTCTTTCTGGTTCCCAGAAAGGACAAAGCCTGGAGACCCATTCTGGACCTTTCTACTCTGAACACTTACCTGGATGTTCCGAAATTCAAAATGTTGACACTGCAGCAGCTTCTTCCCATGCTGGGCAAGAAAGCTTGGCTCGTGACTTTGGACCTCAAAGAGGCATACCTGCATGTCCCTATCAGACAAAACTGCAGAAGATACCTCAGATGTCTAGCTGGTTCAATGCACTATCAATTCTCTGCACTGCCCTTTGGCTTATCTACTGCGCCCAGGGTCTTCACAAAGTGCCTGGCACCAGTAATTGCGGGCAAAAAGGAATTCAAATTTACCCATACCTGGACGACTGCCTGATTCAAGCAGAGAGCAAGGACATTCTTCTAAAGCATCTGGGGTACGTAAAAAAGTTAAGTTGCTTGGGGTACACAGTAAATGAAAAGAAATCAAAACTAGTGCCCTCACAACGGATAATATTCCTGGGTGCCAACTTAAACACAACGACCCAGATGTCTTATCTCACGCCAGACAAGCAAGGACAACTGACTCCGTATTTTCATTTAATGGCAACAAAGACCCAACTCCCTGCAAGAAAATGTCTGCAGGCCTTGGGCTACATGGCATCTTGCATACTACTAATTACATATGCCAGACTGCATATGAGGAAACTACAATGGTACCTAAAGAGTGTATGGTCTCAATACTGTCAAAGTTTGGAAACAGTTATACCACTAATTCCTTGCCTTCAACAGGAGTTTCGATGGTGGGCTCAAGCTTGTCACCTCAACAAGGGACAGCCTTTTACTCGGCCCACAGCCAGGCAGACACTGACAACAGATGCATCGGATTACGCCTGGGGAGCACACATGTCAGGAAAATGTATTCAGGGCGAGTGGCCCACAGAGCAAAGACATCTCCACATCAATCAAAAAGAGATGCTAGCTGTACAAAATGCAATTATATCTTTCAAGGACCTGCTGCATCCAAGACAACTACTACTAAAGACAGAGAACACCACAGTTATGTGGTACATAAACAAGCAAGGGGGCACACACTCCTACCCCCCTCTGCAGACAAGCCATGACCTTGTGGAACACAGCTTTAAACTACCAAGTTCACAATTCCTGCCAGGAGAGAAAAACACACTGGCAGACGACCTAAGCAGAAACATCATGGATCCCCATGAATGGGAATTGAGCCCACAAATATTCAGAATGATAACACAAAAATGGGGGAGACCAGACATAGATCTGTTTGCATCCCGAATGAACTGCCAATTACAGAAATTCTGCACAAGGAGCTACCATCCACAAGCATGGAAAGTGGATGCCCTCTCATTCAGCTGGAAAAAAACTACAAGTTATACGCTGTCCCTCCTTTATTTCTCCTTCCAAAGGTACTCATAAAAGCCAGGCAAAAGAGCCAAAGATGATCCTGATTGCACCAGACTGGCCACGCCAGCACTGGTACCCAATCTTAAAGAACTTAGCACAAGAACCACCCTGGATTTTGCCTCAAATCCCACAGCTGTTGTCACAACACAACAATCAGATACTTCACATCCTGCTAAAGACCTTAAATCTAGCTGCATGGAAAATTCCTTAGCCAAGCAAGCATTGCGTCTCTCCAAAGCTGTTATGGATGTCATTCTGGAGGCTAGAAGGCCTAGCACCAGGAAAGCCTACTCGGATAAATGGAAGAGATTCTGTGCCTGGAATAAAGCACACAGCCTTGACCCTCTTGTCCCAAACATTCCTCAGATTCTTCAATACTTAACTGAGATGCTGGACAAGGGCATCTCTTTCTCATCCATCAAAATCCATGCTTCAGCCATTTCTGCTCATTACAACACGGATCCACCAATTTTTTTTAATCCTTCGCTCAAACAGTATCTCAGAGGGGCTAAAAACATGAGACCGCTCCGTAGAGCACCTACACCAACTTGGGACCTCAACTTTGTTTGGGAAAAATTAACTTTACCTCCTTTTGAGCCAGCTTAACACAGCAGAATTAAAATACATCTCTTGGAAGACTGCTCTGCTACTGGCAATAACATCAGCAAGAAGAGTTTCAGAATTACAGGCACTAATGGCAGTGGAACCTTTCCTCATCTTCCACCAGGACAGGGTGTCCTTAAGAACTAACCTTACATTTATGCCAAAGGTGGTATAGTTCCCCATACTAAAGGGGTGGCGTAAGCCACAAAACAATGGGCTAGGCTTATAAATGCCCTCGGGCAGATAGCCTAGTATGAACCTATGAACCTATGAACCTATAAGTGTGGCTCTAAACCAAACCATTCACTTGCCAACTTTTTATCCAAAACCACAGAACAAAGGGGAGAGGCTACTACATTCCTTGGACATTCACAGGCAGATGTTCTTCATACCACATTGCTGCAGTCCTAACACTTGGGCAGTCCGCTGTCCCAGTCGGCCCGAATACCAAAGTATATGGCTGACGTCGGTCAAGGCGCATTAGTCTGACGTCAGGACGTCAGGGTACAAATGCGCATGACCGACGTCATATCCTCAGTCTTTTTTGCCGCATGGTCCGATGCAGAAGCAGTTTTGCAAGTGCAGGTTGGCGTTCTGAGATTTTCCGAAGTCGGAGTTTCAGACCGAATCCAAGTTGGCTAAGTACCCCGTTGGGAAATATTTTGGTTTTTTCTTGCCTCAGTATTTTACCGGATGTCAGAAAAAGTGAATAACTGTATTTCTTGTGGGAAACAGATACCTCATAGGGATTACCATACCTTGTGTATACCTTGCTTAGGGCCTGAGCACGAGGTTGTTGGCAGTCGCTCTTGTGCTAGATTTAACAAACCCACTATAAAGAGAAGATTAGATTGTGCCAGGTTAGTTTTGGGGAAGAGGTGTAAATATAAAATGCCGTCGGATGCTCCGGCGCCCGCTTCAAAAAGCGCAAGGACAAAACAGCAAAGCCTAGGCTGGAAGAACCGTCCGTGCGGACGCCGGTTCTTTAGAGGGCTCGGTGGAGCCAGGGGTTCAGCCAGAAATTTCTTTGGAATCCCAGGGAGAGACTTTATTACTGCAAGATGTGACCTCTCAGGAGGTAGGCCAGGCGGAAGGGGCTTCTCAGGTAGCTGTTCTTCCCTCCCTTCCTAAGGTGGTTAGGCCCTCCCCTGCTGTTTCCAAGGCTTCTCCCAGGGGCAGGCCAGGTTTTGTTTCAGGTGTTACCCCTACTACTTCAGGGTCTGTACCTAAGAAGCATATGCTTAAGATGGCAGAAGATTTGATTACAATGATTAGAGGTTCTATGCCCCCTCCTGATAAGAGGCCTAGGGTGGAACCTGAGCTTGGGAGTTTTGAGCAGTGTTCGGATGCTTCTGAGTCTTCGGCTGAAGACTTGCAGGAGTATTCCCCTTACTCTGATTCTGATGTAGATGATTCTACTCCTTCTGCTTCTCCTCCTGAGGATTTTTCATTTTCAGAGACTCTTCATTCCATGAGGGAATGAGGGAGCATTTTAAATGGGAAGGTCAGGATTTCTCTGATTCCAGGAAAAGGCTTAGGGAATTTTTGTTTCTACCCCAGCATAGGCCTTTAGCTATACCTCCTGTTCTAGATGTGGTGGAGGATGTTTTTGCATAGGCTTCTCTGAACCCTGACTCTTTGCCTCCTGCTCCAGTTAAACCGGATAGATATTATAGGGTGCCTGAAGCTCATAAGTATCTTTTTAAGAGTCCTAGGGCAGACCCAGAAACTGTTTCACAGGGGCCTAAAGGTGTTAAGGCTTCTGTTGTTAAAAATCCTGTTCCTCCAGATAAAGAGGCAAGGGTTTTGGATAGATGGGGAAAGAAAGTGTATACTTCTTCCACTTTGGCCATGAGAGCTTTGAATTGCCAGTTTCACATGTTGAAATACCAAAATTATCTCCTTTCACAATTAAAATCTAAGGTAGATGCTTTGGCGGAAGGTATTGAGTGTAAAGAGTTGCAGGATTTAGTTCATGTTTCTGAACAGGTGGGTAAGCATTCTTTGCAATGTGGTTTTGATGCTGTGCAGGCCTCTTCGAGGGTGGCTGTCACTGGTTCGGTTCTTCGCAGGCACGCCTGGTTGAGGGATCAGAATTTAGCTGAGCATGTGAAAACAAGGATTTTAGATGCTCCTTTACAATCTGATGTGTTGTTTGGTTCGCCTGTGGAAGCAGTTCTAAAGAAAATGGAAGACAAGGCTAAGTCTATGCAGACTGTTAAAGATTTTTTGCAGGTTCAGCCTCCAAGTTTAGTAGAAATTGGCCTACCAAGGGGTGGACATATCCTGCTTATGATTCCCAGTCTAGGGGTAGGTCTAGGCGTGGTAGAGGCAGAGCTCAAGGTTCTTTTAGGCCTAGAACAGGAGTTCACCTGCTCAGTCTTCTGGTGAGGGCAGGGGTCAGTCCTTTCGTAAACAGACCCAATGACCTGCCTTTTCAGCTGCCAGAATCTTCTCGTCTGGCAGCACCTTTGGGAGGAAGGTTGGCACTTTTCAAAGAAAACTGGAGTTTAATTACCCAAGACAGATGGGTATTGGATATCATTCACCACGGTTACAGGTTTTATTTCCATACCTTGCCTCCTTTCAAAGGCATGCCAGACATTCCTCCTCAACAAAGGAAAGAGGCTCACAAGCAAATTTCTCAGTTGCTCCAAATAGGGGCCATTCAGCCGGTTCCTGTGCCAGAAAGGGGCCTAGGATTTTATTCTCGCCTGTTTCTAGTTCCAAAAAGGGGAACACGTGGAGACCAATTTTGGATCTGTCTATCCTCAACACTTATCTGGACATTCCCAAGTTCAAAATGTTGACGTTACAACAGCTTTTACCTCTGCTGGGCAAAGATCACTGGATGGTAACTTTGGATCTCAAGGAAGCTTACCTTCATGTTCCTATCAGACTAATTTGCAGGAAGTATCTCCGTTTTCGAGCTGGGAATTCTCATTATCAGTTCTCTGCATTGCCCTTTGGCTTATCTACTGCGCCCAGAGTATTCACAAAGGTTCTGGCTCCAGTGATAGCTTTCTTCAGGCTAAAAGGAATACAAATCTATCCTTATTTGGACGATTGCCTGATTCTGGCTCAAGGAAGGGACGTGCTTCTTCAGCATTTGGAATATGTGATAGCAGTGCTAAGATGCCTAGGGTATTCTGTGAACAAAATAAAGTCCAGTCTAGTACCCTCTCAAGACATGTGCTTTCTGGGTGTGAGACTGAATACAGCAACCCAGATGGCCTTTTTAACCCCGGACAAACAAAAGAATCTTTCTCTTTACTTCCATCAACTATCTCATCAGTCCGGGCTGACTGCAAGGACAGTCCTTCAAGCCTTAGGGTTCATGGCATCTTGTATTCTGGTGCTTCCCAATGCCAAACTGCATATGAGGAAGCTACAATGGTATCTCAAAATGTATGGACACAGCACTGCCAGGATTTGGACACTGTCATTCAAATAATACCTTGCATTCAAAAGGAATTTTTGTGGTGGGCTCAGGAATGTCACCTAAACAAGGGACTCTCTGTGACCCGGCCAGAGGCGAGTCAGATTCTTCGACAGACGCCTCAGACACAGCTTGGGGAGCTCATCTGAATGGAAAGTGGATACAAGACAAGTGGCCTGCCAGACTGCAGCATCTACATATCAACATGAAGGAGATGTTAGCAGTCCAGTTTGCATTACTGGCTTTCAAGGATTTACTTCTTCCAGGGCAGGTGTTGATTCTAACAGACAACACAACTGTCATGTGGTACATCAACAAACACGGGGAACACATTCTTATCCTCTATGCAGGCAAGCAATGATTTTGTGGGAGACTGCGTTAAGCTTGCAGCTGAATCTTCAAGCAAGGTTTCTGCCAGGAGCACAGAACTCCTTAGCAGATGTGTTAAGCAGGCAAATCATGGATCCCCACGAGTGGAAACTGGATCTTCATGTATTTCAGACATTGACAGTGTCATGGGGAACTCCAGACATAGATCTGTTCGCTTCTCCACTAAACCACCAGCTGCCAAAGTTTTGCACGAAAAGGTTTCATCACACAGCCTGGAAAGTGGATGCTCTTTCTTTCAGTTGGAAAAATCTTCATGTGTATGCCTTTCCTCCTCTGCCTCTCCTCCCAAGGGTACTCCTAAAGGTCAGACAAGACAAGCCAAGGATGATTTTAATAGCTCCAGATTGGCCTCGGCAGCACTGGTACCCATTGCTGAGGAGTCTGGTAAGGAAGCCTCCATGGCCCTTACCTTTGATTCCACACCTATTGTCTCAGAAGGACGGGCATCTACTCAATGTCAAGCTTCACTCTCTTCATCTAACAGCCTGGCATATTCTGTTTTGAACCATAGCAGGTCTCAGCTTCCTCAACAAGTTTTGAATGTGATTATGGAAGCCAGAAGACCTAGTACAAGGAAAGTGTACGAGGAAAATGGAAGAGATTTTTATTTTGGTGTGCAGCAAAGGATTTGGATGTTTCTGAGCCAAATTTGAGTGTGGCTCTTCAATATCTTACTGAGTTATTGGACAAAGGTTTGTCTTTCTCTTCCATTAAGATTCATGCTGCAGCAATTTCAGCTCACTATGATTGTGACCCACCATTGTTTTCTCATCCTTTGTTCAAGCAATTTCTTAGAGGGGCAAAGAATATAAGACCCCCACGTAGAGCTCCTACTCCTGCTTGGGACCTCAATTTTGTGTTGGAGAAACTCGCTCTACAACCTTTTGAGCCTGCAGCTACTGCTGAATTGAAATATTTGTCATGGAAGACTGCTTTTTTGTTAGCCATTACCTCTGCTAGAAGGGTGTCTGAATTGCAGGCCCTTATGGCGGTTGAGCCTTTCCTGATTTTTCATAAGGATAGGGTTTCTTTACGTACTAATCCTTCCTTTATGCCTAAAGTGGTTTCTAGTGTGGCTTTAAACCAAACTATTCATTTGCCTACTTTTTATGCAGATCCCCAAAATAAGGGGGAAAAGATTTTGCACACTTTAGATGTACACAGGCAGTTGCGTTATTATTTAAGCAGGACTAAGGATTTTAGGCAGTCTCAGCAGTTGTTTGTTTCTTTTGCTTTGAGTTCTCAGGGCAAGCCTGTGTCAAAACAAACTATTTCTAAGTGGATTGGGTTTTGCATTGCATTTTGTTATTCCCATCATGGCAAGGAGATTCCAGCTGGGATTAGGCCTCATTCCACTAGGGCTACTGCCACTTCAACAGCATTTCTAAGGTCGCTGGCAACTAAGGATATTTTGGAGGCAGCTACTTGGAGTTCAGTGCATACTTTCTCTAAGCATTACCACCTTCCTCTCTACTCTAAATCTAGGGCTGGTTTTGCCACGGCTATTTTGCAGGGCATGTTGTCAGCTCCTGCTTCCTTATGATTTGCCAGCCTCCCTTACCTCTGCTTTGGGATTCTACCCAAGTGTTAGGACTGCAGCAATGTGGTATGAAGAACATAGTACAGTTTTGTACCTACCATAAATGTAGATGTTCGAAGATCCACATTGCTGCAGTCCAATTTACCCTCCCTCCTTCCCCTCTGTGTTTAGGGGTGGTTGTGTGGATGGGGTTATACTCTTGTAAATTTGTATATATTGTATATATATTTGGTGCAGGAGTGTGTGGTGTTTTTTGGTTTCAGCGTTATCTTTTTAGGGTCTTCTGACATCTGGGGCAAGAAAAGACTGAGGATATGACGTCGGTCATGCGCATTTGTACCCTGACGTCCTGACGTCAGACTAATGCGCCTTGACCGACGTCAGCCATATACTTTGGTATTCGGGCCGACTGGGACAGCGGACTGCCCAAGTGTTAGGACTGCAGCAATGTGGATCTTCGAACATCTACATTTATGGTAGGTACAAAACTGTACTTTACATTTCTGCTTGGACAAAACCAAAGCTTTCAGAAATTCTGAGCAATTATTGGTAGCATATGCTGTAGGAGCACAGGGAAAAGCCATTTCAAAGCAGACTATTTCAAAATAGCTCACTGTATACATTTTTGCTATACCCACCATGGGAAACCTGTACCTAGCAGCATTAGATCTCACTCCACCAGGGCAACAGCCACTTCAACTGCCTACCTCAGAGGAGTTGCCTACCAAGGATATTTTAGAAGCAGCGACATGGAGTTCTCTGCATACCTTCACCAAACATTACCATTTGCCTTTATATTCCAAATCCAGAGCTGGCTTTGCCACTGGTGTGCTGCATGGCCTTATAGCCACCCCTAATGCCTTATAGATCCAGCCTCCCTACCTCAGCTTTGGGATTCCACCCAAGTGTAATGACTGCAGCAGTGTAACACGATGAACACAGTAGAGATGTCCTTCAAGGATGCATCTGCAGTCTTTACAAATGGGTTGTCCTGTCGTCAGGCAGCCCTTCGGTCGGCCGGATTCCAAAGTCTGGGTCTGGCTTCGGCTGGTGTCGCACTTCACCTGACGTCATTGCGGCAGTTATTCGGGTATAAAGGCATCAGCCGACGCCATTTTCCTCAGTCTTTCTTGCCGCGTGGTGCCCGAAGCAGAAGCTGTTCGCAAGTGCCGGTCGGTCAGATCCAGAGATTACTACTACCGAATACTACTTCGAAGACTTCTATAAAGCTAAGTACCCCGTTGGGGACTCTTTCTTGCCTCAGCCGATGTCAGAGAAAGTTAATAACTGTTTATCTTGTGGGAAACAAATACCTCATAAAGATTTCCACTCCTATTGCATACATTGTTTAGGCCCAGACCACGACGTAGCAGCTTGTCTAGCCTGTGCTTCTTTTAACCGACGGACGCTTAGACGTTGCTCGGACTTTGCTGAACAGATTTTCGGCTCCGATTTTGCCTACATTATGCCGTCGGATCCTCCGACTACGCAAATAACCAAAAAACACAAAGAAAAGGACCGACACTCGCGGTCCGCGGTTTCGGCCGAAACCGCGGTTAAGCAAACCACGAGTGTCTCGGTTTCGGCCGAAACCGAGCAAGCGGTTCTTTCTTCAGCCGATAACTTGCCTTCTACCGAGGCCTCTTCTATCCTGGTAGAAACGGCTTCTGAAATCCAACCTTCTGTTGCGATTTCACAGGATTTATCAGACACCATTCCCCTAGATATTTCTACCATTCCCCTAGATATTTCTACCCCTGCACGTGGAGCTGCTAGGCCTCCTCCAGCTATGTCTATTAAGGCCTTTGCCAGGGCTAAGGCAGCCAAAGCATCAAAACCTGTGCCTGCCAAGCCCCCCTCTCACAGGCCCAGCACCAGCTCCCATATGCTTTCTTTGGCAGAGGATCTCATCTCTTTAATTCGTGGAGCCCAGCCTCATCCAGACAGGGCCTCTCTCCCTCCTCCAGAAAAAAGGCCTAGAGCAGAGCCCCCTGAGCCAGTAGCCACAGATGATTCCTCTGATGACTCAGATCATACAGACCCTCCTGAGGCTTCTTATTCTCCTTACGAAGACTCTGATGCTGAGGAGTCCATCCCTTCAGCCTCTCCTCCTGAGGAATTTTCCTTTGGGGAAACCTTGCATGCTATGAGGGAACAATTTCAGTGGCAGGGCCAAGATTTCTCAGACTCTAGGAAAAGGCTTAGGACCTTTCTACACTTGCCACAGCATAGGCCTTTAGCTATACCTCCAGTCCTATCTGTTGTTGATGATGCATTTAATGATGTTTGCACTGCTCCTGATACTTTACCTCCGGCTCCTGCTAAGCCCGATAGGTACTACAGGGTCCCGGACACTCATCACCACTTATATAAGGCTCCTTTTGCAGATCCAGAGACTATCTCCCAGGGCCCTAAAGCTGTAGCAGCTACTTCTTCTAAAAACCCCCTCCCCTCTGAAAGGGATTCCAGGTCCTTAGAGAGATGGGGTAAAAAAGTTTACACCTCTGCTACTTTGTCTGCTAGAGCTTTGAACTGCCAATTTCATATGATTCAATATCAAGAGTTTATGCTTGACCAGTTGACTAAAAAGCTGTCCTCAGAAGAATCTATAGATAAAAAGTATGTTCAAGAAATGTTACATAACATACAGCAGGTTAGTAACCATTCTTTAAAATGTGGCTATGATGCACTGGAGGCTTCCTTTAGATCAGCCATGACTGGCACAGTTATCAGGAGGCATGCGTGGTTGAAAGAACAGGCATTACCAGACCATGTCAAATCTAAGCTTTTGGATGCACCTATGGACAAGGTCAATTTATTTGGTGCCCCCGCACAGCAGGTACTAAAAAAGATGGAAGAGAAAGCAAAATCTGTGCAAACAGTGAAAGATTTCTTACAAGTTCAACCTCCAAGGTTTAGCAGGAACTGGCCCTCCAAGAATTGGTCCTTTCTGGACTCCTCTAAGGCACAAAGAGGCAGGAATAGGCGCACTAGAGGCAGAAACCAATCCAGGGGTCCCTACAGGGGTCGCCAGTGGCAGGGCAACAACCAACGAGGCACGGATACAGCCACCACCACTACAACAACTCAATCACAGTGACTTGGCGGTGGCACCGCCTACCAGGGAACAACTAGAAGCACCCTTAGGCGGAAAGCTAACATTATTTTCAAGAAACTGGCACTGCATTACAAGAGAAAAATGGATTTTGCAGACTATAGACAAAGGTTACAGGTTCCATTTCCATACACTACCAGGAAAGAGAGGAATGCCAAACCTACCACCTTCTCAAAGGGCAGAAGCTCTAAAACAAATATCTCAATTATTAAGAATGAGAGCTGTGGAAAAGGTACCATTTATGGAGCAAGGGAAGGGATTTTACTCCAGGCTCTTCCTGGTACCAAGAAAAGAAAACAAATGGAGACCTATTCTAGACCTGTCTGCTTTAAACACATTCCTCATTGTCCCAAAATTCAAAATGCTGACCCTACAGCAGCTTCTTCCCATGCTGGGCAAGGAGTCTTGGCTGGTAACTCTAGATCTCAAGGAGGCATACCTGCACGTCCCCATAAGACCAATTTGCAGAAGATACCTCAGATTTCTTGCAGGATCAGAGCATTATCAATTCTCAGCATTGCCCTTTGGCTTATCTACTGCGCCCAGAGTGTTCACGAAATGCCTGGCATCAGTAATCGCTCATTGCAGACTTCAGGGAATTCAAATCTATCCCTACCTGGACGACTGCCTGATACAAGCGGACAACAAAAACAAACTCACAGAAGATTTACAGTCATCTACCTGCTGCAAGCCCTGGGATATACAGTCAATACAAAAAAGTCAAGGCTGATTCCATCCCAAAGAATAACCTTTCTGGGTGCAGAACTGGACACATCAAAACAAATGGCATTTCTAACTGCAGAAAAGAAAGAACAACTTCCTCTCTACTTCTTGGCATTAACAAAGCAGAGCCACCTAACTGCAAGAAAAGTGCTACAAGCTCTAGGCTTCATGGCATCCTGCATAATACTGGTACCTCATGCCAGGCTGCATATGAGAAAGCTACAGTGGTACCTAAAGAATTTGTGGTCTCAGCACAAGCACAGCCTAGAAACCAAAATTCCAATGATCCCATGCCTGAAGCAAGAGTTCTTATGGTGGGCTCAGGCCTGTCAATCAAACACAGGACTGCCCTTCTGCAAAAGTCAACCAAGACAAACCATCACGACAGATGCCTCAGACCTCGGTTGGGGGGCACACATGATGGGCAAGTGCTTTCAAGGCCTATGGACTCAAGACCAGCTGCATCTGCACATAAATCTAAAAGAAATGATGGCAGTAAAATTGGCAATCCAGGCATTCAGACCTTTTCTCCAAGAAGGCCAGTTGATGATAAGGACAGACAACACCACAGTTATGTGGTACATCAACAAACAGGGAGGCACACACTCATACCCTCTATGCCGGTTGGCACTGGACTTATGGGATGTGGCTCTGAGCTACAACATTCAGTTACAGGCAATTTATGTACCAGGGAAGGAAAACATTCTAGCAGACATATTAAGCAGAACTACAACAGATGCCCACGAATGGATGCTGCATCCGGACATCTTCAAAACCATCACAAGAGAATGGGGATTACCACAAATAGACTTGTTTGCATCCCCTTTCAATCACCAGTTGAAGAAATTCTGCACAAGGACTTACCACCCACTTGCTTGGAAGGTGGACTCCTATCCTTCAGTTGGAAAAGCCTGACAGCATCGCATTCCCACCACTACCTTTGATGCACAAGGTGCTTCTCAAGATCAAAGAGGAACGTCCGAGGATCATTCTGATAGCCCCAGACTGGCCAAGACAACATTGGTATCCACTTCTGAGGAGCATGTCCCGGGACAAATATGGACACTGCCCTGATCCCATTACTGCTGACACAGAACAACTACAACATTCTGCATCCAAACTTAAAAACTCTGCAGCTAACTGCCTGGAACATTACATAACAGCAATTAACCCAAATTTATCCCAAAGGGTTAAAGACATAATCCTGGAGGCTCGTAGACCTTCAACAAGAAAGAATTATGCAGCAAAATGGAAAAGATATCTCATCTGGAGTACTGCAAAGGGGCAAGATGTGACACTGGTGAACATAGCCAACATCCTGGAGTACTTGGCGGAGCTCTTCCATACAGGCCTGTCCTATTCCTCCATCAAGATACATGCACCAGCTATTTCAGCAGAGTACAGCTTGGATCCTCCTGTCTTCTCGCATCCTCTGCTCAGACAGTTTCTGAGAGGAATCAAAAATGTAATACCTCCCAGGAAACCTCCATTGCCCGCATGGGACTTGAACTTTGTGCTAGAAAAACGGACTCTTCCCCCTTTCGAACCAGCAGCAACAGCAGAATTACAATACTTATCCTGGAAGACTGCTTTCCTGCTGGCAATAACTTCAGCAAGAAGGGTCTCTGAACTACAGGCATTAATGGCAGTGCAACCCTTCCTAATCTTCCATCAAGATAGTGTCCATGAGAACAAATCCTACATTTATGCCTAAGGTGGTATCCAGAGTATCTTTAAATCAGGCTATCCACCTTCCTACATTCTTCCCCAACCCACAGAACAGGGGAGAAAGGCTCTTACATACCTTGGATGTACACAGACAATTGCGCTACTACCTGGACAGGACAAAAAACAATAGAAAAACTGACCAGCTTCTGGTAGCATATGCAGCAGGAAAGGAAGGAAAACCAATTTCTAAACAGACAATCTCCAAATGGATAGGAAATTGCATTAGATTTTGTTACTCCTACCATGGAAAGAAAACTCCAGAGAACATCAGGCCTCACTCCACAAGGGCTACAGCCACTACCACAGCTTTCTTACGAGGAGTGGCTACCAAGGACATTATAGAGGCTGCTACTTGGACCTCCGTGCATACATTTGCCAAGCATTATAACTTACCTCTATACTCTAGATCCCGTGCTGGCTTTGCCACTGTTGTTTTGCAAGGGATCCTAACTACACCATAATCTCTTCTCATTTCCTCCTCTCCTAGTTTAGCTATGGTATTCTACCCATTTGTAAAGACTGCAGATGCATCCTTGAAGGACATAGTACAGTTTTGTACCTACCATAAATGTAGATGTCCGAGAGGAATGCATCTGCAGTCAGGATTACCCACCCTCCTTCCCCTCTGAGGTACTCCTAGGGTATTTGCCAATCTTCAGCTAGCTTGGGGGGGGATCTATTATGGTGTATTTGTTTGTATATATGTACATACATGCTTATTTTATGTGTTTGCTCTCTACTATTTGGAAACTTTGGCATTTATCCAAATTTAGCCATCCAAGAGGGCACCTGGCATCTGGGGCAAGAAACACTGAGGAAAATGGCATCGGCTGATGCCTTTATACCCGAATAACTGCCGCAATGACGTCGGGTGAAGTGCGACACCAGCCGAAGCCAGACCCAGACTTTGGAATCCGGCCGACCGAAGGGCTGCCTGACGACAGGACAACCCATTTGTAAAGACTGCAGATGCATTCCTCTCGGACATCTACATTTATGGTAGGTACAAAACTGTACTTTTTGTACCTACCATAAATGTAGATGTTCGAGTGTAAACACTGCTGCAGTCCAGTTTACCCTCCCTCCTTCCCCTCTTACTTTCTAGTACATACCTAGGTCATCTACCCTTATTACCTATGGGGAGTATTTGCTGGTAATTATAAATGGTTGTTTGCTTTTCTTTTATATGTTTTACTAGCAATTTGAACGGCCTACCTATTTGGGGGCACCTGACATCTGGGGCAAGAAAAACTGAAGAAAATGGCATCGGCTGCATCTTATATCCCCCTGTCGCACTGATGTCAGGGAAGAGGCGACAGCAACCGACGCCGGACCAAGACTTTGGAACTCAGGCCGACTGGGGAACCACCTGACGGCAGGATAACCCAAATGTAATGACTGCAGCAGTGTTTACACTCGAACATCTACATTTATGGTAGGTACAAAACTGTACTTTTTAACCTGTGCAGCAGTAATGCTGGGTGCATGGCAATCTGCTGGTATTGTGATTGGTCCTCTGGGGGAGAGGGGTAAAGTTGGCACTGAATCTGTTGGCCAGTATATTGGCAATATTTGTTGGCTCGGTATAGGAGGTACCATTGTGCAGTAGCTTAGAGCAAATCTGGGTATTGCCTTGGAGATGATTCCTTACACAACTATAGAAGGCACGGTTGTCTTTACTGTCCGCTACAGTTCTGTTTTCATAGCTAGATTTGTAAGATTTGATGAGGGATCTCAACTTTTTGTTGAGGCTGATAAGGGTGTTTTTCCAGTCTTGGAACTTCACCTTATTCTGCATCAGTTTCCTCCTTTTGTTGTAGAGTTTGTATATGGCAGGGGACCACCAGATTAGCTTCCTTTTTTGGAGGAGAGCGTTTTGGTTCTGTTGGGTATGGCGAGATCCATGCATTTGTGTAACGTGTTTGTACAGTGCATTGGTGTATGATTCAGCGGTCATGCAACTATTCTTTATTTGCATGGGTGCAGTGAAGTTAGCCACTTCTGTTTTTAGGAGCCCAAAGTTAGCTTTGGAGAAGTTTTTCATGATGTTTTCCTTTGCAGGGTGGGTGGGAGGGATATGGATATCTAAGGTGATTAGTTTGTGGTCTGATCTAACCAGGGAGGAGTTGACTGTTGGTGTAGAGCAGCGGTCTCCCATGTTGGTAATGACCAGGTCAAGGATATTGCCACCTCTAGTGGGGGTAAGAACGAGCTGGTCCAGGGCATTGGAATTAATGAATTCCAGGAAACATTAGTTGAAGTCGCCCAGTATGAGGGTTTTTGTTTAGACCCTAATATTCTGCGTGGTGCTTAGGAACGTGGAGTGTGAGTCTTGGGACATGGTTGGAGACCTATAGCAGGCTACGACTTGAATCGCTGTCTTACCAATGTTAGCTGCATCTGAAGTATGTCGGGTGTGTTTTGTTGGGCTACCAGTCTGGAGGTGTGTGGATCCTTTATGAATATGGAAGCACCACCACCTTTAGAGCTTCAGTCCAAGTTGTGGGGCCGAAAGGTGTGGAATGAGTTGTAGCCTGGTTGTGTAGAGGTGCTTTCTGCTGCCTTGAACCAGGTGTCTGTTAAAGGCATAAATATCGATGTTCTCCATTTTAAGGAGTGCTTCGAGTGAGTGCATTTTGAGATTTAAACTTCTAGCATTGAGCAGCATGACCCTCAGATTGCATTTGTTTGTAGTTGTTACTGTGGTAAATTTGGTCTTTGGAACACTGCTTAAAAAAGGCACTATAGGGGTGGCAAGGGCCTTGGCCAGTATCCGGAAGCCCAGTTGTGGCAGATGCAGACCATCTCTGGCAAAGCATCAAGGTCTTTCAATCATGTCATCCCATACTGAATCCCCTTAGAATGACACAAGAAAATTAGCCAGTTGAAATCAATCATTTTCTGCTTGTACTGCGATATCATTCTGGGTGATGGTAGGATGCTGCTCAGGGCTCGGGTCATACCCGCCTGGGCTACATAATCCGAGAGCTCTTCCATGTTTCTCTTCATGTAGTCCAAGGAGGTATGTCTCAGGTCATTCACGCCCACATGTACAATGACAGAGTCATATTTGTACTTGTTGAGGAACCTGAGTGCGTGCTGACTGTTACTTTCTCCTTATTCAACCTAGTGAGTGGGACATCACTGTGCCTCACTATCGAGTCACCTATGACTAGTGTGTTGGGCATGTTGTTTTCAATTTCAGAGCGAAGACAGACCAGTAAGCAAAAATAACAGCAAACCTTGAGCCCAGGAATATCTCAATAAATCCTTTAATGTTCAAAACCACGAACAACAAGACGAACAGGACAAAATGTTCCACAAAATCAATACTGAGCGCTTTCACCCACACACAGGGGGCATCATCAGAGTACAACATTTGTTACAAAGTCATCCCTTTATATAATACATACAATTAAACTGACAATTAATCAATTAAATCCTTCAAGCTTTTCAATGCAATTTTTCCTTATCTTAAAGGAGAAATACAATTATATTAAGAATTAAAATAAATTGTTTCAACTCATTCAATATATTTGAAAAATATTTGTAATGACATAAATTTCCATTTCAAATATAATATTAAAAATATGCAATTGAATTATACCAAACAATTAAAATATTCAAATATTTAAATGAATATAATATGATATCAAATATTGTAGGTAAGACGTAAGAGAGTGTGTTAAATGGAATGAATAAAATTAATGCTAAAATGAATTAAGAAATGTGTGAAATACACTTGGAATTAGTTATAAAATATATTGTATGTAAATATATTATATATAAAATATATATGTATAAAATGTAAATCGTATAAATATACTTATATAGAATATTGACATATAGTAAATAAATAATATTAATTATATATTTATTAATATATTTAATATATATAAATAATTATGAACTGTGTATGATAAATATAAATATGAATAACTTTAATATAAAATAAAATAATCTGGTAAAGTGCGTTGATAAAAGTATATAAATACAATGAATATTGGTCTAAAATTACATGAATGAATCAAAAAACATAAACATAATGTTAAAATTATATATATATAGTACTAGATTCATATAAATTGTGATCTTAATTTTAGAATACTGGACATGGCGACTTGTAGGATTTAATTGATTAATTGTCAGTTTAATTGTATGTATTATATAAAGGGATGACTTTGTAACAAATGTTGTACTCTGATGATGCCCCCTGTGTGTGGGTGAAAGCGCTCAGTATTGATTTTGTGGAACATTTTGTCCTGTTCGTCTTGTTGTTCGTGGTTTTGAACATTAAAGGATTTATTGAGATATTCCTGGGCTCAAGGTTTGCTGTTATTTTTGCTTATTGGGCATGTTGTTTTGCCATAGGGTAGTAAACCTTTGCCTTCTAAACCCAGCTTTTGTTCAATCAGAGCAGTTGCTACCTCTTAAGAGTTTGTCATGCATCTGTGGATGATGATTTTGCAGCAGCAATGTGGGCATCTAAATGCTTAGTATCCAGCTTGTAGTCTCTTACAATCTCTGTGTCTAGGTCGTCCTTCAGAATCGCAGTTATTCATGAATGTTCTCTTGAGGAGCCACCCATGAAGATGAGATTGCAACTCCATGTTCTTGGCAGATGAACTTTCCATCCGAGACACAGAATTTATATAATACTGTAACAGGATTTAGATGGGATGGTCCTTTCTCATCTTCATTTCCACTCGCCTTTCCTGTGCTTCATGCCTGACAAGGTGTGGAAGGAAAATGGCTGTTCTTATTTCTTTAGTTGTTGCTTGAGGACTGGAGAAGGGGTCCTTCTTTGCTAAGAATTGTGGGTATGTGAAGAAGTTGATTGCCTCATTCTACCAGCTTTAGTCCTCGATGAAGAAAGGACATCTCATATAGTCTAGCAAAGTATGTAACTTTTGTTTAACACAAAATATGCAAATAATCCTACAGTGTATTTTGCTAAGGCAGCTATTATATTGCCTTATTTTTCCATTAATTGTTGTCATAGTAATAGCATGCTGTTATGTAGAAAGGGAAAAAAAAAAACATTTAAAAGTATTCCAGTCGATCTGTTACTTGAGGATTTTATTATGTCTCTTAGACATAAACGTTGCAGAACTGGTTTACGCCTTAGGTTGTGGGCAAGCAAGATTACATGTTGTGCTTAAGTTTTGCATACTCAAATTGGTTGGTGTGGTAAGATTTTAACTCCAAGAAGTTAAACTGCATTATGTAATTGGAAGTATGAAAACATTTTATGTATGAAATTAGATACTGATTTCTGTTTCCTGCATTTTTTCTAGCAATTGGCTTTAATGTTGAAACTGTGACGTATAAGAACCTTAAATTCCAGGTGTGGGATCTGGGCGGACAGACTAGTATCAGGTAATTTGCAATGAGAGAACTGTCTTGAAATCTGTCATTAGATTTAAGTTTGCTTATTCCAAAGTTTAGGAAGAAATTTTGACTATGTCTAATGTGATTCATAGTCTTTATTTCCCAAGTTAATTTCAGCCAGAATCCATTTAAAGTATTTTAGAGCTGCAGTTCATTGAATTCATCTTGTATCTTTTTTTTCAGTATTAATACCGTTATTCCAGTAAGCATTATTTGCTGTTCACCAGTCTGCTCAACAGTGTATTTTACAGCAGAAATATACATCATGTGATACACAAGTCTCTGTGGCATGTTAATGTTTCCTTTTGTTGACTTCATTAGCTGCAGATTTTGTTTTTATTTTAATTTTGGTCCTCTCCGGTCTGAGACTGTAAAAGCTGCGCCAGTCCTATTTTTTTGTCAGTTAATGATTCTGGTTTAATGATGAGGTCATCGCATTGATAAAGTGGGAATCAATTGTGAAGAACAAAAGTGTTCATGGATAAAGTACATGCAGCAGGCTGGTATTCACAAGATCATGTGCTGGAGTTGCCAGAAGGTTGCCTTAATTTTAGTTTGTTTGACAGTTTGGTGCATGACACATTCTTTGTTAATTTATTAATAAGGGTAAGACCCACCATGCACAAATATGCCTTATGTCGGGGTTACCTTGGCACACCTCTGGTTAAGTGACTTGTTCTATCAAGTGTACATTTTGCAAGTTGGGGCAAGAAACAGACGGGCTTTAACATATTTGTGCTGCTCTGAAGTTAAAAATATCTACAGGTTACTGGAAACAGTATTTAGAAAAGAGGGGACTACAAATCTCTACTTACATTTGTTTATTCAGTTAATATGCTGTAACTATATTACCTGTCTTCAGAATGTAGAACACTCATAGAAAAGAAGAATGCATTTAAGGCTTTACTTGCTGTTAATCTAACAGAATGTTATGGATGCTGCACTGATAATGTAATGAAGTCCTTGTTTAACATTTAATAGTGGCCATCAAGCTTTGCTCTTGTATTCATTCTGCACCTACTCCTTCATGAGTTGTGCATTACTGATCTTGAAAATTTTCTAATTGCTTTAAAAAAGTGGTCATGTTCTTCTGTGTTGAGCAGTAAACTCATGCTGATGAGGTGAGGAACTAAGAAGGCAACCAAAAAAAAGTTTTTTGGTTCATAATGAAAATGTATAAACAGTACAAAATATTCTCAGATCTCTGTGTAGCAGTGAGCTTTCAGTCACTACGATGCTCCCTCTAATGGCAGCATGTTGACGCAAAACAAGGAGCTTGCCAAAGGCATATTGTATATAATGAAAGCACTTTTCCTCATCATTCTTTGCAGTTTTGTATGTATAATGAATTCAGTGGCAGTAAAGTAGTTGCCCACAAGCTGGATTTGTAACATTAAATGCCCTCCTCATTTTGTCCTTGGTTAAATATTTTTCACCGTGTGGAATTTAGCTTTTGGCAAGGAGTGTGATGAAAGTGGAAAGTTGATTCAAGAGGTGACTTGTATTTCAACCTTACTTCATCAAAGCAGTTAACAATGTTCCCTTCCTTCTCAGCTTTCTTTTCCATTAAGGTGTTTAAGCAGCAAGTAGCCATTAAACAGGAGTTTAAAAGGCAATGGTAAGCAGGTTGCAGAAATAAAGAGACAGATAATCTCTCTAAACGTTGAGGACACTATTTGCCTGTTCTGTCTGTACCCCTTCCCAGCTTGGCAACCTCTCCATATCCGTATACACAGTAATTGGTCCCGTAATTGTTTATTGCAGACTTCAAGGCAGTTGCATCTTTCTTTATTGGAAAATTTGTTTTATTTTTTGCAGACTCTTTGACTGTCATGAGTTCATTTACTGTTCAGAATCTCTTGCGTAGTCTAGGTTTTCAAATTAACTTAGAAAAATCCTGTTTAATCCATTCTCACTGAATTGTAAAATAGGTTGTTTGCAGGGCAGAATCTTTCTTTCACCAAAATAGAGATGTTGTAAAAGTTCTTCAGTTTTCTCCAGTCAGAGTCAGATAAGTAGAAGGGAATTTCTCATGATATTGGTATCATTTTCCCCTGGCCGGACTCCATTAAACAAAAAGAAAAATCCAGTGGTACCTCAGGTCAGTCTGGGCTCTGCATCTTCAACCTTTATCTTTATTTGTAAAAAGGGAGATTCTGTGGTGGGTAGACTAGATCTCTTGAAATCTAGGTCTCTTATTCTCTTTTCTGACCCCTCTCCAGTCTGTCATTAAAGAGTTTCAGAACTAGTGTGGGAAAGGTCACTAAAGGGTTGACCTGTGTCTCTAATGGACACAGGCAGCCGATAAATGGTTCAACTCCCAGGCCTCTGCTTGTAAATGTTTCATCTGCCAAGCCCCTGCTTACACTTATCCATGGCACCAGAACTTGTCTGAGATGTGGGATGCATGGCTAAGCTTAGATAGACCCTAGTGGTCATTGGCACCAGTACTTGTCTGAGATTTCGGATGCATGTCTAGGCTTAGAAAGACCCTAGTGGTCAATGACCTAGTACAACACCTATGATCCTATAAGTGCAAGGTCTGTGGAACTCTCAAAACAGACAGAAGCACATAAATGTCAGAGATATGTTGGCAGTGATCAAAGCTTTGTAAGATCATCTCTGGTCCCCAGCACCTTTGGAAGTTTGCACAGACAAAACCAAAATGATATGGTACATAAGCAGCGGTGTACCAGATCATGGCCCCTTTGCAAGCTTGCTGTGGTAGCCTGGGGAAATAAATGTGCTCAGATCTTTCTCTTCAGGCTTCATACATTCTGTCAGTGCAAAACATGATTCAGTGCAAGCTGAGCAGGACCAGGGCAGACCCACGGATCTTCCAAGAATTGATCCATCTCTGGGGAATACCTCATGTAAATCTGTTTGCCTTTTCTCAGCATTAACAACTAAAGAAATTGTGCTCCAGGACAGCTTGCAGATAGGCCTGGAAGACAGGTGCCTTCCCATTCCCATGGATGGGAATGTTCCAGTATGCTCTTCTACTCTTTCCTCTGATATCCAGGGTTATTCTAAAGATTCAAAAGGACTTTCTAAAATTTTAAAGACAAAGTGGAGAGTGCTGTGAACAGATATCAAAACAGAAAGGGGAATTATCCTCCCTGTGAGCGGCCAGTTAAAAACCAAGATGGACTACTTCCTGGGGTCATTGGAAGTCTGGAAGGAAAGCAAATGTGTTACCATTGTTCATATCTGGGGAGTGCAGGAGAAATCCAGAGCTAGCTTTTCTAGATGACTGCTATCTCCAGTTCAGCAACTGAAATTGGTTTGCAGCCAGGAGCTATCATTCAAACATGATAATTTTTGTTTGGGCCACAGGACAGGTCAACAAGAGAAAGGTACAGGTAGGCATGGTCTACCTGAACTTCTGCAAAGCCTTTTGACTTTGATAGTTGGAGGGAGCTGCTAGAACCACTGAATGTTTTGAGGAAGAGCCAAGACTGAGGAACTGGATTGCTGCGTGATTGAATCATAGGCTGTAATGATGTAGTAAGAGAGAAGATACCAAGAATAAGAAAAGTTGACTAGTGGAGTTAAGCTTTTTTAGTGTGTTTATCGTGTGCATATCTGAGGGAGAAGAGGACATGATCTGCCTTTTTGCTGATGACACATTGATTTGTGCAGCCGTAGAAGATGGGAGGGAGATTAAAGAAGGATTTAGAAAGGGTGACGAAGTGGGCAGAAGTGGAAGTGCAGAGATGTGATGAACACTACACTTGGGCCTGTGGTGTGAAGTATAAGCAAGGAGAGTGTAACTGATGGCAGCAGGTAAAGGTTAGGATCTCAGGGTGTTGATCACCCATGGGATCGTGTCAGTCAGAATTAAGGGGTAGTGACAACATTAGAAAGAATGCTGGTTGTATATTGTATATTCAGGTTGGGATAAAATGGAAGGAATGTGACGACACTAGAAGAGCTGGAGCTGTTCTTACTGGATACCAGAAAAGGTAATAGAAAATGATATGAGGTGCACAAGATCTTGTCAGGAAGGTGTGAAGGGGTTGTCCTTAAGTGAGGGACAGAGAGTGGTGGAAGGGGAACAAGTAGTAGATTGTATAGGGCTGACTACTCCCTAATCCCTAGATCTCTAGATGCCCTTTGTCATTGAAGGGTTTGTGGACATATGGAATGGACTTCCATAATGGTTTATGGAGAGGGAATCCACAAGGGCAGTCAAGAGGGTGTGTAGTTGATGGAAAGCGTAAGTAGAGGGTGGCTGAGACGGAGGGGAAGTTGAATGCCCAATGCACTTAAAACGGCAATCTAGATAGTCCTGTTTAGTCTTCTGCTGTCAGGTAAATGTTATGGAATATATTTTTGGGTATCATGTACTGTGCTTGTAAAAGAGGATGCCTCAGAGTTTTGGATGAAGGGGTGCTTTCCAAGAAGAGCTAAATAATTTAAAAGTTCATGAAAGATGGTTTGAAAGGATAGTAGATTAAAGAAACTAACAAGGTAATAAGTTTTAAAATAAATAAATATAATGGAAACCATTCACATAAACTGGATAAGGAATTTAAATCATGATGGTGCCATAAAGTAATAAATCATAAGGAAAGAGAGTCTAATAACGTATTGGTTTCCAAGATGAATTTCTAGATTTAGTAATACATTTACAGAAGTCTGTTTCCGATATTTTGGGTGTATAAATCTAGAAAGTCATTCGTAATGAAAGTGATAGTGGAGATTTCAGACTCTTTCTTGTTTTCATAAGGTTCTAGGAGAGTCTGTCACATCTTCATACAGTTTGATAACTGTCCTCAAATGACACCCTTCCTTTGATAACTGCACAAGGGGTCCTTGCCACTTTACTTTTCCACATGTGTTAATAAGTCACGAGGTATGAATACTATCAGTAACCAAAAACTGAAAAGTTGTCAAATTTTGTTAGAATGATTAGTTCATATGTTCAGCTTTTATTCCAGTTTTGTTTCTTGAGAATGGCACAGCTTGAAAATGGCACAGAAAGCTGAAGTTAAAACTTTTTATAAAGGAAAGTGTTATAGAGAGATCTTAAGTTATAGGAGCATCTTAAAATTGCAGAGAAATGCCTAATTTAGTCACTCTGTTATGTTTAGAAGAACTTAGGTTGGTGGGCCAACAGTTTATTATGAGTTCAGTAGAGGCAAGTCCTTTTCTATTAGTCCTTATTGATGAGGAAAATAGCTTATCTTGGCTACAGGTTGATTACATCTACTTGGATTTCATCAGTAATACTGATAAATGAAATCATTGTGTTAACAAATTAATCACATGCTTTAAGGTTTTCAAGATCAGCACTGCAATTAAAGAGTTCTCCGAAAACTATTCCAGCAGGGCTTTCATGTGGTCTTGGGCTCTTTACCTTTTTAACCTTTACATTGTTAATATACTCACTGATAGGAGTTCTATGAATGATGTCATGCTGCTAATTAATAAAGACATCATCACCGACATTCTTCTAAACTGGCTTTATGATTTACTGCTTACCATAGCAGAATTAAAATAAGTCTGCAAAATCCTTTAATTGACTTGTCCAGGATATTAAAATTGATTCAGTAATGTTGAAGGAAAAAAATACAAATCATGAAACTCTCTTAGGGTAGTCCATGCAGTATTGTTTTATGTAACAGTTACCATTTCATTTTTTTTTGTCTTTCCCCTTAGTGTGTAACTGTTGAAATACGTTTATTTTGTATCGTCTCACTCTTATATACTGTGAAATTTCAGTCTTTTAACCTAGGTTGTGTCTGTGGTTGGTCAGCTTTGATCAGTTCGGTATCCTTGTAAACAAAGTGTGTGTTTGTGTGTGTGTGTTTGTGTGTGTGTTTGTGTGTGTGTGTGTGTTTGTGTGTGTGATTTCATAAAACTAGCACTTGAGTACTAGCAAAATACATGCTTTATTATTACAATTTGATAAACTGGTTTCAGTTGTGTTTTTTTCAGTATCTTATCAAAACCACATTTCTACAAAATAGATGCAGACTGGAAGCATGATGTGATTACTTAAAACAGATTTACAGTGCCATCAGCTCCATTGTTAACATACAACAGCAGCAATACAGACTGGTAGCCACACGAAGTAATGCCTCAGACATTCGTATATAAAGGAAAAAAATTATATATACACCTGCCAATAATTTCATACACGCACTCATTCATGCATAATGTACATGCCCGCACATATGTTCCTGTGAACATACTGTATTATGAATCTATTTGTTATTAATATAAGCAGCAGAAGTACTCGCTTCATATGAAATGTTAATTCATTACCAGTGTAATAATACTTATTCATCCCATGATAAAACAGTGTGTGTACAAGGTGTTTGTTTTTCATTTAGTAATAGATTAAATTTTGAGTCATCATCTGTATTGATGGCTGCCTTCGTTGAGGGTTGAACGTCGAGCTGGCACCTTGGCGTTCGTGAAAATCTACTGCCAATCATTAGCGGACCAGAGTTCCGCTGTGGCGACCCCTAACCGGGAAAAGCCGAAAGACAAACAACAACAATCTGTATTGATGGCCATAGAGTTGCCTCTAATGTTATTAAAAGAGTATCAGGTGATATATTTTTACTGCTGAAGCTGTGGGGTACATAGTGAAACAGGTTTATGCTTGTTTTATTTGAATAAAGATCACTTTTGGCTTTCTACAGTGTGCTATAATCCTTTTGGATATATATGCTTATATGGAGTATATTTGCTTGAAAATTTGTGGAATGTGCCCTTTTCTCATTGTAGTGTGAGTGGAGTGCTGTAAATATTTAGCAGTGTATGTGGAGGGATGCAAAAAAGTATTTAATTTTTTCCCTTAGTTTTATTTTTGATTTGTGCTCAGCAAAGGTTCAGTGTTTTGCTTGGTCAAATCAGTTGGTGGGGGAGGGAAACATTTTATCAATATGAAATATATGTTGTTGTCTGTGTGTTTGTGTATGAAATTATATTAAAAAATATGTGTGCATATATTAGTGATCTAATATATGTGCATATATTCGATCACTGCTGCAGTAGCCTAAGCTATACGTGATGTATTTTGCCAAGGATCAGGCATCTGGCTAATATGCAAAAGCCTTTGGGCAACTTCCACATGCACCATACATCTAAGGGAGCATGAGGATGTGCTGGTGTAAAAGCAGACATATGGGTGACAAAATTTAGAACTTTCTTGCTGTTGAAGATATCGGTTAGACTTGAGACTTTTTGTATCTTTGTTGGATTTTTTGGGCAGCTAGGTACCCTGATGGGAACTTTCTTTCCATACTTCTGAGAAAGGGAAATTGTCTGTGTAAATGGCACACTTTGTATAGAGATGTCCTTCAAGAATTCAACTGCAGTCATAACATATGGGTTGTCCTGCCTCAGGCAGCCCTCGGTCGGCCGAATTCCAAAGTCTGGGTCCGGCGTCGGCTGGTGTCTCCTTCTCTCCGACGTCACAACGGCTGGAGTATAAAGGCATCGGCCGACGCCATCTTCTTCAGTCTTTCTTGCCGCGTGGTGCCAGAAGCAGAAGCAGTTCACAAGTGCCGGTCGGTCAGCTCCTGTGTTTTCAGTACCAAAGTCATCTAAAAGCTAAGTACCCCATTGGGGAACATTTATTCTTGCCTCAGCCGATGTCAGAACAAATTGAAAAAGTTAATAATTGTTTGTCTTGTGGTAAACAAATACCTCATAAGGACTTCCATTCTCTCTGCCTTCCTTGCCTGGGCCCAGACCACGATGTCTCGGCCTGTGCTTGCTTTAATAAGCGCACTCTCAGGCGCCGGGCAGAATTCGCCGAGGACTTTTTCGGTGAATCTTTTGCGTATATCATGCCGTCGGATCAACCGACAACCCAATCTGCTAAAAAACGCAAGGACCGGGACCGACATCCTCGGCCCGCGTCCACTACCGATGCTACTCCCAAACCCTCTGCTAGTGCTCCGGTCCCTTCGGAAGTGGTAAATCTACCGCTCCAGGCCGACGACACAGCGTTAACACGACCTTCGGTCTCGGAGATCTCTCCGGTGCCGGTTGTTGATTTTCCTCCGGAAACCGAAGTTCTGGATCTACCCGACACCATTTCTGTGGACAAGGTTACGCCTGCACATGGGGCTGCTAGGCCTCCTGTATCCATGTCCATCAAGGCCTTTGCACGTGCTAAGGCCGACAGTCAGGCCAAGGCCCATCCTAAACCTACTGCCCAGGCCCCTTCTTCTGATAAGCAGATCATGTCTCTGGCTGCTGATCTTATTTCCCTTATCAGGGGGTCTCAGCCTCATCCGGACAGGGGTTCTCAGCCACCTGCAGAGAAAAGGCCTAGAACTGAGCAGGCGGACGACCTCTCTTCGGACGAAGCCTCTGGGGATTCTGAACATTCTGATACCCAAGAAGAATCCTTCCAGGCCTACAAGGACTCTGATGCTGAGGAATCAATTCCCTCTGCCTCCCCTCCAGAGGATTTCTCATTTGGTGAAGTCCTGCATTCCATGAGGGAACATTTTCAGTGGCAGGGTCAGGAATTCTC
Organism: Protopterus annectens; assembly: GCF_019279795.1. Classification (NCBI taxonomy): domain Eukaryota; kingdom Metazoa; phylum Chordata; order Ceratodontiformes; family Protopteridae; genus Protopterus; species Protopterus annectens. The sequence goes on along the minus strand of NC_056745.1, from coordinate 283,462,908 downwards.
TGACTCCAGGAAAAGGCTTTGTACCTTCCTCAAGCTTCCCCTGCACAGACCTTTGGCTATTCCACCTGTTATGGACGTTTTGGATGATGTTTTCTCTGACTCCAGTGCTAACCCTGATTCTCTTCCTCTGGCTCCTGTCAAGCCGGACAGGTATTATAGGGTCTCTGACACTCACAAGCACCTTTTTAAGGCCCACTCTGTGGATCTAGAAACTATTTCACAGGGCCCCAAGGGAGTGGCTACCTCCTCTGCCAAAAACCCACTGCCAGCGGACAGAGAAGCAAGGTCCCTGGAGAGATGGGGTAAAAAAGTATATACCTTTACTACCCTAGCCATGAGGTCACTAAACTGCCTTTTTCACATGTTTCAGTACCAGGATTTTCTCCTGGATGATTTACAGAAAAAGTTAGCCTCTCCTGAGCCTATTGATAAAAAGGCATTGCAGGATCATATACATAACACTCAGCAGGTTAATAACCATTTCCTTCAGTGTGGTTATGATGCACTGGAAGCTTCATGTAGGGCAGCTATGACTGGGGCTGTGATATGTAGACATGCTTGGTTAAAGGATCAGTCTTTGCCTGACCATGTTAAAGTAAAGTTACTTAATGCTCCTTTGGAAAAACAGAAGCTTTTTGGTGCTAATGCACAAGATGTATTGAAATCCATAGAGGAAAAAGCAAAGTCAGTACAGACAATCAAGGATTTCCTTCAGGTTCAGCCACCCAGATTCAGCAGAAACTGGCCCTCAAAGAATTGGTCCTTCCCCGGCTCAGACAAGTTTCAAAGGGGAAAAAGCAGACGTGCCCGAGGTAGAGGGCAATACCGAGGATCTTACACGGGCCGCCAATGGCAACCTCCAAATCAAAGAAGTGGCGCAGACAGTTCAGCTGCACCACAAGGACAATCACAATGACTTGACTTTCGTTCCGCCTACAAGGGTTCAAAGAGAAGCACCTTTGGGCGGAAAATTATCCTTATTCCTCACAAAACTGGCATATCTTAACCAAGGACAACTGGATTCTGGATTTGATAGACAAAGGTTACAGATTCCACTTCCACACATTACCAATAAGACAAGGCATGCCAAACCTGCCACATCATCAAAGGGCAGAGGCACTCTCTCAAGTTTCCAAGCTGTTAAGTATAAAAGCAATAGAAAGGGTTCCTCCTCAGGAGCAAGGCCAGGGATTTTATTCAAGGCTGTTCCTTGTTCCAAGAAAAGAAAACAAAGGGAGACCCATACTGGACTTGTCATCTCTAAACACTTTTCTCATAGTGCCAAAGTTCAAAATGCTGACGTTGCAGCAACTCCTTCCCATGCTGGGCAAGGGGTCTTGGCTGGTCACTCTGGACCTCAAGGAGGCATACCTGCATGTCCCAGTCAGACAAAGCTGCAGAAGATACCTCAGATTTCTTGCAGGGACAGAGCATTATCAATTCTCAGCATTGCCGTTTGGCTTATCTACTGCGCCCAGAGTGTTCACGAAATGCCTGGCATCAGTAGTGGCACACTGCAGACTGCAGGGGATTCAAATATACCCCTACTTGGACGACTGCCTCATACAAGCAGACAACAAAGAAACCTTAAAAGAAAATTTGGACTATGTCATGCATCTACTGCAGGCCTTGGGATACACAGTCAACATTCAGAAGTCAAAACTACTGCCATCCCAACAGATCATCTTCTTAGGAGCCAAACTGGACACAAAAAACCAAATGGCCTACCTCACAGAGGAAAAACAGCAGCATTTACCAGAGTACTTCAAAGGCCTAGCAAAACTCTCCCAGCTGACTGCAAGGAAAATCCTGCAGGCCCTGGGGTTCATGGCATCTTGCATCCTTCTGATACCTTTGGCAAGACTTCATATGAGAAAGCTGCAATGGTATTTAAAAAACGTATGGTCTCAACACAGCCAAAGCCTAGAGGACATAATCCCACTTATTCCATGTCTGCAAAAAGAATTTTTATGGTGGGCTCAGGCCAGTCAGCTAAAGAAAGGCATGTCTTTCAGCAGACCTCAAGCAGACCAAATGATTACAACAGACGCCTCAGACCATGGATGGGGGGGGCGCACATGGAGGGCAGATGCATTCAAGGGCAATGGACCCCAAAGGAAAGACATCTGCACATAAACCAAAAGGAAATGTTGGCAGTGATACATGCAGTCGAGACTTTCGAAAAAGCACTACAACAAGGGCATTTGCTAATAAGGACAGACAACACCACTGTCGTGGTACATAAACAAGCAGGGAGGCACTCATTCTTATCCCCTCTGCAGACTAACAGAGCTTCTCTGGGAAACATCCCTGAGCCTGAAGATACATTTACAATCCCAGTTTGTACCAGGCAAGGACAATGTACTGGCGGACAACCTGAGCAGAAATTTCATGGATCCACACGAATGGATGCTGCATCCTCACATTTTCTCTCAACTGACAAACACATGGGGAAGACCGGATGTAGATCTTTTCGCTTCCCACTTAAATCATCACCTGGAAAAGTTCTGCACAAGGACTCACCATCCTCTAGCCTGGAAAACGGATGCTCTCTCCTTCAGCTGGAATTCTCTAAAAATTTATGCATTCCCTCCTCTGCCTCTGCTGACCAAGGTGATACTGAAGATCAAAGCAGAACAACCAGCAGGTATCTTGATAGCTCCAGACTGGCCAAGGCAACACTGGTACCCATTGCTATTGACCATAACTCGGACCAAACCATGGCTTCTGACCCTATGGCCCCTGCTCCTAACACACCACAGTTACAGGACTGTACATCAAGACCTGAAATCATTACAATCTGACAGCCTGGAGGCTAACATGACTTCTCCACCTAACTCTCTTTCAAAATCAGTTCAAGAAATCTTGCTGGAAGCACGCAGACCTTCCACCAGAAAAACATATTCAGCCAAGTAGAAGAGATTCAGCATCTGGAATGCCAACAGGGGTCAGGACACAGCATTACCGAGTATACCTCAGATTTTAGAATACTTGGCAGAACTACTTCATACTGGACTCTCATACTCTTCAATAAAGATTCATGCCTCAGCAATCTCAGCAAAATACAACTGTGACCCTCCAGTGTTCTCTCATCCTTTGCTAAGACAGTTTCTAAGAGGAATAAAGAATATCAAACCTCCCAGAAAACAGCCAGTACCTGCATGGGACCTCAGTTATGTGTTGGAAAAATTAACTCTTCCTCCATTTGAGCCAGCAGCAAGTTCAGAAATGCAATTTCTTTCATGGAAGACGGCCTTCTTATTGGCAGTCACATCTGCAAGAAGAGTTTCGGAGATACAGGCACTCATGGCAGTGCCTCCCTTCCTCATTTTTCATCAAGACAGAGTTTCTCTAAGAACCAATCCTACATTCATGCCCAAAGTTATTTCCAGGGTGTCTCTAAATCAAGCTATTCACCTGCCTACATTCTTCCCCAATCCTCAAAATATGGGGGGAAAAGCTACTGCATACCTTGGACATACACAGACAACTACGTTACTACTTGGACAGAACTAAGGCCACCAGAAAGTCTGACCAACTGTTTGTAGCCTATGCTACTGGAGTGCAAGGAAAAGCAATCTCCAAACAAACAATTTCAAAATGGATTGGACATTGCATCAGATTCTGCTATTCTTTCCATGGAAAAGGTGTGCCAGCCAATATTAGGCCACATTCCACCAGAGCTATAGCCACTTCCACAGCTTTCCTAAGAGGAGTGGCAACAAAGGACATTTTAGAGGCTGCTACATGGAGCTCCGTGCATACATTTACCAAGCACTACAACCTGCCCTTATATTCCAGATCCCGAGCAGGCTTTTAGCTACACCATCCTTATCATAGTTCCATCCACCCCCAGCTTGGCTATGGTATTCAACCCATATGTTATGACTGCAGTTGCATTCTTGAAGGACATAGTACAGTTTTGTACCTACCATAAATGTAGATGTCCGATAGATATGCAACTGCAGTCGGATTTTCCCTCCCTCCTACCCCTCTGTATCCTTCTTTTTGGGTCCCTACCCCTTTTTCCCCATGAGCTGGGGGTATTCCTATGGTGTATCTGTTTATTACTGTTGTGCATGTTTGGGATTATTTTTATCCATTTACCAAATTTAGCCTTCCTAGGAGGGCACCTGGCATCTGGGGCAAGAAACACTGAAGAAGATGGCGTCGGCCGATGCCTTTATTCTCCAGCCGTTGTGACGTCGGAGAGGAGGCGACACCAACCAACGCCAGACCCAGACTTTGGAATTCGGCCGACCGAGGGCTGCCTGAGGCAGGACAACCCATATGTTATGACTGCAGTTGCATATCTATCGGACATCTACATTTATGGTAGGTACAAAACTGTACTTTTCCCATACAGCTTGTTTGTTTTGCCTAGGAGAGTCACATGATATCCAGTCATGTAGTATCTAGCATTTACTCCAAAAACAATTAGTCTGCTTTTCTCCTTTAATATTTACTTAGAAAACCAATGGCTTAAGGCCCTTGAGAAACCGACAAAGGACTTGGGTGCTGGTTCCTCAGAAGTCCTCCAATTCTCAAAAAAGAAAATGGTAAGAGAGTTCCCTGAAGTGACTTTTGTTACAGATAGTGTCCAGCAGTTGTTTAATTGGGCATCGCTGTTGAAGTCTGCTCATCTGAGTCTGCTTGAAGTTTCTCTTTAGATGCTCAGAAGAAGAAGACTTTTATTAAAAAAAAATCTCTCCTTCTACGTCCCTTCTTCTAAAAATTGTAGGGAAGAATGTTTTTTTTTTTTTTTTTTTTGCTAAATGTCTTTTTAAGTGTTTTGGTCACTTCAGTCTGCCTCACCTGTTTTTCCATTCAAAAAGTAAGAGATTACCTTCTCCTTCTGATAATGAATCTCAGTCTGATAGAGAGGAGATTGGGTAAGGTTATGCCTTCCAGGTGACCTCCCTGGACTCTCTGCAGTCAGAATCTGAAGAAGGTGTTTCTTCAGAGTCTATAGTGGAAGAACTTTCCTTTTCTGACACTGCAGTTAGGATGAAAGACCTAGTCGGGGGGGGGGGGGGGGAAGCTACTGCATACCTTGGACATACACAGACAACTACGTTACTACTTGGACAGAACTAAGGCCACCAGAAAGTCTGACCAACTGTTTGTAGCCTATGCTGCTGGAGTGCAAGGAAAAGCAATCTCCAAACAAACAATTTCAAAATGGATTGGACATTGCATCAGATTCTGCTATTCTTTCCATGGAAAAGGTGTGCCAGCCAATATTAGGCCACATTCCACCAGAGCTATAGCCACTTCCACAGCTTTCCTAAGAGGAGTGGCAACAAAGGACATTTTAGAGGCTGCTACATGGAGCTCCGTGCATACATTTACCAAGCACTACAACCTGCCCTTATATTCCAGATCCCGAGCAGGCTTTTAGCTACACCATCCTTATCATAGTTCCATCCACCCCCAGCTTGGCTATGGTATTCAACCCATATGTTATGACTGCAGTTGCATTCTTGAAGGACATAGTACAGTTTTGTACCTACCATAAATGTAGATGTCCGATAGATATGCAACTGCAGTCGGATTTTCCCTCCCTCCTACCCCTCTGTATCCTTCTTTTTGGGTCCCTACCCCTTTTTCCCATGAGCTGGGGGTATTCCTATGGTGTATCTGTTTATTACTGTTGTGCATGTTTGGGATTATTTTTATCCATTTACCAAATTTAGCCTTCCTAGGAGGGCACCTGGCATCTGGGGCAAGAAACACTGAAGAAGATGGCGTCGGCCGATGCCTTTATTCTCCAGCCGTTGTGACGTCGGAGAGGAGGCGACACCAACCAACGCCAGACCCAGACTTTGGAATTCGGCCGACCGAGGGCTGCCTGAGGCAGGACAACCCATATGTTATGACTGCAGTTGCATATCTATCGGACATCTACATTTATGGTAGGTACAAAACTGTACTTTTCCCATACAGCTTGTTTGTTTTGCCTAGGAGAGTCACATGATATCCAGTCATGTAGTATCTAGCATTTACTCCAAAAACAATTAGTCTGCTTTTCTCCTTTAATATTTACTTAGAAAACCAATGGCTTAAGGCCCTTGAGAAACCGACAAAGGACTTGGGTGCTGGTTCCTCAGAAGTCCTCCAATTCTCAAAAAAGAAAATGGTAAGAGAGTTCCCTGAAGTGACTTTTGTTACAGATTGTGTCCAGCAGTTGTTTAATTGGGCATCGCTGTTGAAGTCTGCTCATCTGAGTCTGCTTGAAGTTTCTCTTTAGATGCTCAGAAGAAGAAGACTTTTATTAAAAAAAATCTCTCCTTCTACGTCCCTTCTTCTAAAAATTGTAGGGAAGAATGTTTTTTTTTTTTTTTTGCTAAATGTCTTTTTAAGTATTTTGGTCACTTCAGTCTGCCTCACCTGTTTTTCCATTCAAAAAGTAAGAGATTACCTTCTCCTTCTGATAATGAATCTCAGTCTGATAGAGAGGAGATTGGGTAAGGTTATGCCTTCCAGGTGACCTCCCTGGACTCTCTGCAGTCAGAATCTGAAGAAGGTGTTTCTTCAGAGTCTATAGTGGAAGAACTTTCCTTTTCTGACACTGCAAGTTAGGATGAAAGACCTAGTCGGGGGGGGGGGGGGTGGCATTTGATACATAAAGAGCATGTTATGACTTTTTAAAGGTGGAAGTTCCTAAGCCTTTGGCTCTCCCTGCTGTCACTAGTGCACTAGGTGATGCCTTTCATACTCATGTACTTCTGAAGTCAGGCCTGTTCATGTAAAAAAATAAACCTGACTTTACAAGACCTACAACTTTTCAGTAAACCTGTAGATGACCCATCAGTTATTTCCTTAAAAGGCATTGACTTTAAACCATCGTACTGCCAGTAATCTTGTACTGTCCAATATGGATGGCAAGGCTTTTGACAGAAACAGGTGGAAAGTGTATACATCTTCCACCGTAGCACTCAGAGCAGTTAATTGTCAGGCGCACATGGCTAAGTGTCTGTCTTCTGGTGACTTTTTCTGATATAAATAAGCCAACGACTGAATTGGCTATCTTCTGGGATTAAATTCTCATTACTATCTCTGATTTCTTCAGTAACTCATTAAGCATTATCATTATCATTGTCATCAACCCCTTTTTCCCCATTTTCTGTATGGGGACGTGATGTCATGTCACTCTCTGCATCTTTCCCTATTCAGTGCCACTCTGCTACCATCTTCAACACTCGTACTTGACTGTTGTTAAGTCTTCTCTCACACAATCCAGTCACCTTTTTGCTGGATGCCCTTGTTTCCTCTTGCCTTTTTTCTGTCTCCCAAATCTTCTTCATTATATTGTCTTCTGCTTTCCTGCACATGCGCTTGAACCACCATAATCTGTCCTCTTTGACCTTTTCTACAATTAGAGCTACTTTGGCTTCTGCTGTTGTGTCCTCATTTCTCCATCTGTCCCGCACTGTACATCCTACCACCTTTCTCAGACACTTCATCTCCATCACCCATAGCTGCCTCTACTGCTCTCCCTTTACTGGCAAGATCTCTGTACCATACAGTAGTACTGGTCAGACCACTGTTTTATACACCTTACTTTTCAGCTTCTTTCACATTCTTCTGTCATATACTACCCCTGATACTATGTGCCAGTTGGTTGCAGCCCCTCTGATTCTAGCTTTGACGACCTAATTCAGACTTCCCTTCTCCTGAACCACCCTTTCCAGTTGGTTGATGCTATCGTGTTCTACTCTTTTCCTTCTATCTCAATTTTCAGCTTATTCTGATTTCCCCCATTTGCTGCCATTACAACTGTCTTATCTGTACTCAGTTTCATCCCATGTGCCTCAGTTTTGCATTCCATTCCCCTACCCTTTCATGAAGTTCTTGCTCAGAGTCTGCCTGTAATGTCACTTTGTCTGCATACAGCAACTTTGTTGATCTATCCCCTCTGATCTGCTTGCTAATGTAGTAGTCCATCACCAGTATGAACAGCAGTGGGCCCAGAGCTGAACCCTGATGCACAACCACTGTTGCTGGAAACCCCTTTGTGAGACCCAAGACTGTTTTGTACTTGGGTCTGTGGATCTTTGTGCTTAGTTTGCACTATTTCTACTAATGTTTCTGGGACTTTGAACCATCGCAGGACTCCCCAATCCAGCTTTCTTCGGACCATGTCATATGCTTTCTCCATGTCTAGGAATGCCCAGTTGGACACACTTCTTTATTTCTAGCTTTTTCTGTGGTATGTTTCTCACTGCAAACATGAGGTCAGTTGTGCTGCATTCTGATCAGAGTCCGAACTGCTCATCTCCCATCTTATTTTCTACCACTTTGCATATTTATCAAGTCACCTTCTCAAGAACTTTCATGCTGTGTGATAATTTGATATATCTGTACTGCCCACCGTTGTGAATGCCCCCTTTGTTCTTGAACACTGGCACTAGTGTGCTAATTCTCCAGTCATCTGGGTTATGTCTTACTCTCCATACTGCTGTGAGTACCCTCAAGAGCTATTTCTCCCTGATCTCCCCCAACATTTTTTTTAAACAAGAAACATCTTTATTATTAAATTATCACATATGATTTAGGCAATCATATAATTATGTATGTGTGTGTGTATAAATGAAAATAAACAATATTGACATAATTTTAGTTGCTAACATTATACTTCACTTATAATTTATCCTGTCGTTAGTCAGATATTACATAGCTCATTCATTTTCTGCCTTCTTTTAAACCTCATTCCTCCTCTGCATGTATTGTTCCCACAATTCCCTTTCTTTTTATATAATTTGCTCCTACTCTTTTCTAAAGATCCCAATTCCATTTGTTTTATCTCTGTTACTATATTCACTACTTCTAGTACAGTTAGTTTAGACTTTGATTTCCATTTTCTAGAAATTGCTTTTTTTGGCAGCAACCATAATTGGACTCGGCAAGGCCGTACTATGTCTAGGCAATTCTGATTGTGTCATAGCTCAAAAAATTATTTCCTTAGTTACATCAATTTGTTCACCCTGTATCTCTGACACAGTAGTTTGCAGGGAATCTTTAAATTCTGCCAGCTCATTACACTCCGAGAAAATTACCTCTTTCTCTCCCATCACACTTCCAACATTTGCTATCTACTTGAGGAAAAATTCTTTGGCGCCTAATTGGGGTATAAAAATACCTATGTAAACACTTCCAAACAAAGATTCTAAATCTTCTTGACTTCGTTGCACATTTGGGAGCCATACCAATATCCCCCCATTGAATAAGCAATTCACAAAGAAACAATCTCTCTTCCTAATTCTTTCTAACCTCCTCAATTGATTCTTGTAGTTATCTTGCACTATTTTGTATACTCTATCAGTTCCTTTTTTAACAGCAGCTTCTTTTCTAGATTCTACTAATAACTTTGCTAGTGCTAGTCTTTCACTTAGGATCCCCCTATTTGTTTCTCTTTGCCTATACTTTATCACTCCTTGATAGGGAACGCAATCTCTATCCTGCAGTCCCAATAAATTCTTGGCCTCTTCCCATTCTCTTACCTTTCCCTCTCTAATTATTTGCTCCCACTATTTGCCATTTTTCTCCAGTAAATTCCAGCCCCCTCTTGCCTATTGTCTGTATCCCTAATTGCAATCATGCCTATTGGCAGAATTTCCTTTCTCCATTCCCATGTTGGCTTAGTTCTTAGAATACTTTCTGATACTTTGTGAATATACTGTTCCGTATGGTTATTGCTATTCTCCTTAAGGCAATTCTTAGTTCTTGTTTGGCATGTTGATTGGTTTTATGTCCAGCTTTTTCTCAACAGAGCTCTCCCAGGTAACTCAAGCTGGGCAACTGGACACTGGCCAATAGAGTACCTTATTTGCCCAGGGCGGCTGGGCTTTGTGGCAGGCACACACTTGCCAATAGGGGAACATACACCCCTCCCACTGTTAGCATTGGTCCCTGGCGTAGGTTGGAATAGGCCAGGTCCTCAACCCACTTCTCACAGCAAATACCCACGTCCATTTTGACAACAGTTGTCAACACAACCGGATCACCTAGGGCCATATTTTTACACCGTCAAGTGTCTAGCCTTGCAATGGTTTGCAGTCTGTGATCCATGTTCTTCTATTTTGTGGATACTGTACACCACAGTAGATGCCCAGAATGGTTGGTAAATGCAACTTTCCCCCTGTAGGGCACCATCTAGACTCTATGCTGCTGTCCACAGTTCCATTTTTGGGTGTATTTGAGATGGAAACATGCAACATGTCCCCCCCCCCCCCCCCCAGAGGTGGGAGGAACCCACAGGGGGACTGGGAGAACATGCAAATGCCAAACAGGCATTGGTCCGAGGTTAATATCATTACCTCATAATGATGTTCTTCGTGTTTGACTGTTGCAGTCATTACATTTGGGTAATCCTGCTGGCAGGTTGCCCTCAGTCGGCCTGAATTCCAAAGTCTTGGGTCCTGCATCGGTTGCTGTCTCCCCTTCCCTGGCGTCAGGTCGTCAGGGGTATAAAAGATGTAGCCGACCCCATTTTCTTCAGTCTTTCTTGCCGCACAGTGCCCAAAGCAGAAGCAGTTTGCAAGTGCCGGATGGCCGACTCCTGAGATTTTTGTGTTCGCGTTTCAGATCCGAAGTCTTCATTAAAAGCTAAGTACCCCGTTGGGGAAACTTTTTTCTTACTCCAGACCGATGTCAGAAAAAGTTAATAATTGTATTTCTTGTGGGAAGCAAATGCCTCCTAAGGACTTTCATTCTTACTTGTATTCCTTGCCTAGGCCCTGACCACGACGTTTCATGTTGTCGGTTTTGTGCTAGATTTAACCAACTCACTGTTAAGCGTCGGTGCGATTTTGCACTAAGCTATTTTGGGCGCAGATTTAATTATACAATATCGTCGGATAGCCATCTGACTACTGGAGTTCACAAAAAGCGCAAAGAAAAAGAAAAAGACATGCAACAGAGGTCCAAAACCGACGACGAAGCTTCTCCTAAGCCAGTCGCTGGTTCGCCGGTTCTCAGTGAGGTGCTTTTGCAGCCCCTGACGCCCGCTACTTTCGAGTCGCAGGCCGCTACCGACTCTCACGTGGAGTCAGTCAGGCCGCTGGAAACTCAAGGTATTGGAGCCTCAGAGACTATTCCCTCAGATAGGTCCAGAGCCGCTGAGCAGGCATCGGCTTCTGAGGGTGTTTTCAGACCTAAACAATTATAAAGTGACTACAGCTTCAAAGGCTAAGAATAAAGCACCTTTAAAGGCAAATAAACAAGTTCACCAGCCACATGGACAGGCCTCCATGCCCAAAAAACAGATGCTCAAACTGGCCGAAGACTTAATTACCTTGATCAGGGGTTCCCATTCCTCTCCTGATAAGAGGCCTAGGCAAGGGACAGACTATAAATCTTCAGATCAGGTTTCCATTTCCTCAGATTCCTCTTCTGATCAGGAATATTCTCTTCTCCCCTATGAGGATTCTGATGCTGAAGAGTCTGTTCCTTCAGCTTCTCCTCCTGAGGACTATTCCTTTTGGGAAACACTGCATACCATTCGGGAGCATTTCCACTGGGAGAGCCAAGATTTTTCAGAATCTAAGAAGAGGCTCGGGGACTTCCTTCTACTACCTCAACACAAACCTCTAGCTATTCCACCTGTTAGACATTGTAGATTGTGTTTTCAGAGGTCTAGTCTGACCCCTGACTCCTTTCCTCCAGCTCCTGTTAAGCCTGACAGATACTACAGGGTTCCTGACTCTCATAAATTCTTTTTCAAAAACCCTGCTGCAGACCCAGAAACTATTTCTCAGGGTCCCAAAGGGGTTAAGGCTTCCACTGCAAAAAACCCTACCCCCTCTGACAGAGATTCTAGGGCACTGGATAGATGGGGAAAAAAGATTTACACATCTGCTCCCTTGGCTATAAGGGCCTTAAACTGCCAGTTTCATATGCTTAAATATCAGCAATATGTCATAACACTGCTTAAACAGAAAATGTTGGTAAATTCTGAATGTGCAGAAAACAAAAAAATGCAGGATTTATTGTATGCAGCTGAAGAAGTTGGAAAGCATACTTTGCAATGTAGTTTTGATTCTCTGGAGGCCTCCTGCAGGGCCGCTGTTATGGGTTCTGTAATTAGGAGTCATGCTTGGTTAAAGGAACAAAATCTGCCTGATCATGTCAAAGCTAAATTATTAGATGCACCATTACAGCATGATACCTTGTTTGGTGTTAAGGCAGAAGAGGTGTTAAAGAAAATGGAGGACAAAGCTAAATCTATGCAAACGGTCAAAGATTTTTTTACAAGTACAGCCACCTAGGTTTAGCAGACACTGGCCTACAAAGAATTGGTCCTTTCCAGTGTCAGACAGACCTCAAAGGGGCAGATCCAGACGCCCTAGAGGCAGATCCCAACCGCAAGGTTCGTACAGGTCTAAGCAATGGGGTACTTCTACCTCTAAAAGTGGAGAAGACAAGTCACAGCCATACAGGAAACAGTCCCAATGACTTCCCCCTGCCTGCACCAAGCACTTATCTACTGGCAGCACCCTTAGGGGGAAAAATAGCACTTTTTTCTCAAAATTGGCACATTATAACCCAGGACAAATGGGTTCTAGACATAGTGTCACAAGGCTACAAGTTTCACTTCCATACCCTGCCAAGGGCAAACGGTTGGCCAGACCTGCCAAAAAATCAATGGGCAGAGGCTCAAAAACAAGTCTCATCCCTCATGGACTTGGGGGCTATTCAACAAGTGCCACAGCAAGAGCAGGGACAAGAATTTTACTCAAGACTGTTCTTGGTACCCAGAAAGGACAAAGCATGGAGACCAATACTGGACCTATCTATTCTAAACACTTTCCTGGATATACCAAAATTCAAGATGTTGACCTTGCAGCAGCTTCTGCCCATGCTGGGCAGAAAGGCTTGGCTTGTCACTTTAGACCTAAAAGAGGCATACCTGCATGTCCCAATCAGACAATCATGCAGAAGATACCTCAGATTCAAGGCTGGTTCAAAGCATTACCAATTCCCTGCACTGCCCTTTGGCTTATCTACTGCGCCCAGGGTCTTCACAAAGGGCCTGGCACCAGTAATTGCTTTCTGCAGACAATGAGGAATACAAACATATCCTTACTTGGACTGCCTCGTTCAAGCAGAGAACAAGGACATTCTACTACAGCATCTGGCGTTTGTCAAAAGACTTTTAACATGCCTAGGGTACACAGTCAACGAAAAGAAATCAAAACTAGTACCCTCTCAAGAGATAATATTCCTGGGTGCAAGCTTAAATACAACTGCCCAGATGGCTTATCTCACACCAGACAAACAAAGGCAACTGACTACCTATTTCAAGGAAATGGCAGCAAAGGCCCAGTTATCTGTAAGAAAAATCTGCAGGCTTTGGGCTTCATGGCATTCTGCATCCTACTAATTCCATATGCAAGACTGCATATGAGGAAACTTCAATGGTACCTAAAATGTGTCTAGACACAACATTGCCACAGCCTGGAAGCAATGTTTACTCTCATTCCCTGCCTGCAACAGGAGTTTTGATGGTGGGCAAAGGCTTGTCACCAAAACAAGGAACAGCCATTCTCACTACCCCCAGCCAGGCAGGCACTAACAACGGATGCATCAGATTATGCCTGGGGGGCCCACATGGCAGGAAAATGCATTCAGGGCACATGGACCTCAAACCAAATGCATCTACATATCAGTCAAAAAGAGATGCTAGCTGTTCAAAATGCCCTGACAGCCTTCAAGGACCTACTTCATCTGGGACAACTACTGATAAAGACAGACAACACCACGGTCATGTGGTATATAAACAAGCAGGGGGGCACACATTCTTACCCCCTTTGCAGACTAGCCATGACATTGTGGGACACAGCTTTGACTTACCAAGTACATTTGCAGGCACAATTCCTGCCAGGAAAGGAAAATACTCTGGCAGACGAACTAAGCAGAAACCTCATGGATCCCCACGAGTGACAGCTGGATCCACAAGCCTTCAGCATGATAACAAGGAAATGGGGATGCCTGGGCATAGATCTATTTGCCACCCCTCACAGCTACCAACTAAAAAGATTCTGCACAAGGACTTATCACAGACAAGCATGGAAAGTGGACTCCCTGTCTTTCAGGTGGAAAAACCTATCAGTATATGCCTTCCCTCCACTGCCTCTCCTCCCCAAGGTACTCCTAAAGGTCAGACAGGAGAAACCAAAGATGATACTGATTGCCCCAGACTGGCCCCGCCAGTACTGGTATCCAATCCTAAGGAACTTGTCACGTTACTCAGCATGGACCTTACCTCAGTCACCTTGTCTACTGTCCCAACAAAACAATCAGATCCTGCACAGCCAACTCAGGACATTAAACCTGGCAGCATGGCGGATAATGTAGTCATACAAAAAACACCTCTCAGCAAAGCTGTGATGGATGTCTTTCTGGAAGCCAGAAGGCCTAGTACAAGAAAGTCTTATGCTGAAAAATGGAAGAGATTCTGTGCTTGGAACCAGGCACAAGGAACTGATACAAATGTACCAAATATTCCTCAGATTTTGCAATACTTAACTGAGATGCTGGACAAAGGCCTGTCCTTTTCATCAATTAAAATTCATGCCTCTGCCATTTCGGCTCATTACACTACAGAGCTACCAATTTTTTTCTCACCCTTTATTAAAGCAGTACTTCAAAGGAGCCAAAAATTTAAGGCCTCCAAGGAGATCACCTATACCTGCATGGGACCTCAACTGTGTCTTGGAAAAGCTCACCCTGCCTCCTTTTGAGCCAGCTGCTACTGTTGATATAAAGTTTTTATCTTGGAAAACAGCTCTGCTCCTAGCAATCACTTCTGCAAGATGAGTTTCAGAGCGCTCATGGCTGTGGAACCTTTTATCATTTTTTTATCCAGACAGGGTCTCTCTGAGAACAAACCCAACATTTATGCCTAAAGTGGTGTCCAGTGTGGCTCTTAACCAAACTATTCATCTGCCAACCTTTTTATCCAAATCCACAGAACAAGGGGGAGAGAATTCTGCACTCTTTGGATGTACACAGACAGCTTAGAATCTACTTGGACAGAACCAAAGCTTTCAGAAAGACAGTGCAATTACTAGTGGCATATGCTGCAGGATCACAAGGAAAGGCTATCTCAAAGCAGACTATCTCAAAGTGGATAGGCCACTGCATTCATTTATGCTATTCACACCATGCCAAGCCAGTGCCTAAGGGCATTAGGCCACATTCCACCAGAGCTGCAGCCACTTCAGCAGCCTTTCTCAGGGGAGTACCAACCAGAGACATTTTAGAGGCAGCTACTTGGAGTTCAGTGCACACCTTTACAAAGCATTATCATCTGCCATTCTACTCTAAATCCAGGGCAGGCTTTGCTACTGCAGTTCTGCAGGGCCTTATAGCCGCTCTTAATGCTGTTTAGCTCCAGCCTCCCAACCATAGCTTTGGGACTCTACCCAAATGTAATGACTGCAACAGTGAAACAGGAAGAACATAGTACAGTTGTGTACACTTACCATAAATGTAGATGTTTGAGTGTATTCACTGTTGCAGTCCAGGTTACCCACCCGCCATCCCCCTTTTTTCTATGGATCTTATCTTTCCTTCTCTGATTTATACAACCTCTGTGGTGTATTTGCTTATAGATGAAAGTCAAATTTATATTGGTGCATTTATTGATTTTTATATATATAAAATTTGGCTACCCTTTTAAGGGGCACCTGACATCTGGGGCAAGAAAAACTGAAGAAAATGGCGTCTGCTGCTTCTTTTATACCCCCTGACGACCTGACGTCAGGGGAAGGGGCGACAGTGGCCGACGCAGGACCCAAGACTTTGGAATTCAGGCTGGCTGAGGGCAACCTGCCAGCAGGAGTACCTAAATGTAATGACTGCAACAGTGAATACACTTGAACATCTACATTTATGCTAAGTGTACACAACTGTACATTTTGCATTATCTCTGTGAACTGTTCACATATGACCTTTCCTGTTCATCTGTTAAGATTCATCTTTGACATTTTCTGCTTCTCTGTCTTTAGATCTTCTATTTCTTCTTATTCACTTCTGCTTGTCTACCCTCATCTCATCCTTCCTCAGGTGAAGCAGTTTTTAAAAGGTGGCCCTCACATTCGTTTACCTAGTATACAGGTAACTTTTCCTTGGGAGCTACATTTTTTATTAGAAAAATATACATTTTTACCTTTTGAACCAGCTCACCTGGCCAGTTTTAAAGTTCTTAACATGGAAGACAATTATATTTTCCTGATTTTGCTTAGAGTATCTGAGTTGCAGGCTGTCATGGAAATTCAATCTGGTCTTACATTTCATAGAGACAGGGTGACCTTAAGAACTAACCATTTCTTTATGCCAGAGGTAGTGTTATAATTCACTTTAAATCAATTTTTTCTTCTACTTATGTTCGTTCCTGAACCAAAACATAAGGAACAGAGAGTACTACATTGTATGGCTGTCCACAGGCAACTCAAATGCTGTATTGAAAGGACAAAATAATAGAGCTTCTAACTGGCTCTTCATTTCCTTTGAAGACAAAAAGAAAGGAGAATTTGTGTCCACAGTTTCAAATGGTTATTCCACGCCATCCCTTTCTGTTCTTATTATGGAAAGTCCCTTCCTTTCAAAGTAAATGCTAATGTTATCAGCACCTTGGTTGCTGCCAGAGCTTTTTGGAAAGAGGGGGACCCTAAGTATTCTAGAGGTAGCATCTTGGTTATGTTTGCACATCTTTGCCAAACATTATAAAATTGATTCCTTCTCCAGGGCAAGAACAGGATTTGCTCAGACTGTTCTCCAGGGGTGCCTGTACTTTGACCTTTCTTTTTCTCTTGCTGTCTTTGTTAGTAATTGTCCCATATAGCTTAGACTAGTGCAACAGTGATCTATGATTAGCATAGTACAGTTTGAACTTGCCATAGCAGTAGATTTTGAAATAGATCACTACTAACACCCTTCCTCCTTCCCTTTTTGGTCTCCTACTAGTTATTATCCCCTCTATCTAATCTTTGGCAAGGGTTGAGTTCTTTTTATTCTTGTTTTTCTCTAATGCATAAATATTCATATTTGGACAAGAAATGTTTGGATTTTGTGCCAATATATTTGCTTTATACCAGCATGCCCTTATGCTCCCTTGGACATCTGTTGCATGTGGAAAGTGGCCAAAAGCTTTTGAGCACTTATTAGACGTCCGATCCTTGACAAATTATGTCCCATATACCTTGGGACACTGCAACAGTGATCTAGTAGAACATCTACCACTGTGGTATGTTTACTTGCACAAATGTACTTCATACATATCTACAGTTTACATCTTTGGTACTCAAACAAACAGCTGGCTGACTTGTTTTATATTCCCCTTCTGCTTCATTCTTTCCATCTTCCCCAGTGCCCTCCCCCTCCATCAGGGAGTCTGCCAGCATCTGATGCTAGCCCCGGACTAATTCCATTTTGAGAACAGAATTGCTTTTGAACTGAAGTGGACCTTGGGGAGGCAATACCATTGACTGCTTCCACTGGGGGATTTTTTAATTTATCACCTCTCCTTTTGGTAACACATCCCTGTGTTCGCTTGCTATATTGGAGTGCTACTTCCCTACTATGGACCGTGCTTCCCTGTGGGTAATGCCCAATTGAGCACTTTCCCCATTGAGATAGAGATGCCTGTCCCTCTCTGCTAAAGCCTCAAACACTCGAGCAACCAGTCAAACCTGTGCTGCTTGGGATTTATTTGGGGAGTTAATTCTTTTATGCCATGGCTTGCCTTTTTTTTTTTTTTTTTTTATACAACTCCTAGCTTTAAATTTGTCTTCCACAACACACAGTAGTGAATGTGAAATTACTGAAGTCTAACACACTAGAAAGAAACAACTGATATTCTTAAGCTGAAACTGCCGTCCTTTGTAGAACAGAGAAAATCTCTTGGTAGGGAGCACCACCCGACTCACTTCAGTGTGAGGGGCAGTACAGGTTCTGAAGCAAGAACACCTTTGAGGTAGATTGCATTTAATCTATCAGGGCACTTGATTTTCCTTTTCTTATACACTAGCATGTTCGTGGAGCACAGTTGTGCACTGGTTAGCCAGAGCCATTGCTAGGTCATTTGTCACCCTGGGCATTCCCCAAACTGATGCTCCCAGCTGAAGACTGAGGACCAGAAAGAAAGTTTTCTGAGGTCAAGAACAAGAAAAAAAAAGTTTTCCAGACTTGAGGACAAAAAAAAAATGTCAGAACCGTAGCAAAGAACTTGTATAAGCTCAAAGCTTATTGATACACTTACTAACACCCAAAGCTACTAAAAACCCATGTTTTACTACTGAGCACATTTATTATAATAAGTCCCAGTGCTACACTTAGCTGATTGGCAACTCTTCATCCCTGCCAGTTGCACTTGGGATAACCACCCCTTTGCCCCACCCTAGTTGCATCAATGCTAATGCTAAAGAGCATAAAGTCTTGCAGTACTATGTTCTGTAATTGGTTCCTAGCTAGGGTGCCTTCTATTCAGTCTGCGTGATTTCTGTGTCTGTATGGGTTTCTACAAGGTCTCCAGTTTTATCCCCCATCCAAAGACATGCTGTTAGGTGAATTGGTGCGCCTTCTAAAATTGCCCTTGAGAATGAGTAGTGCATGTGTGCACACTCTGAGGTAGGGTGGTGTCTTGTTCTGGAATGGGTCTCATTTTTATGCAATGGCTTTTTGGGATAGGCTCCAGCTCTCCCAATTTCCTGAGTAAGATATGGCAGTTATAGGAAAAAGAATTTTCTTTCAGAAAAAAAGATGCATCTGTCTTCCTGTTTGGTGTTTTAGGTTTCAGTCTTTTTTTTTTTTTTTTGGCATTATTGCACTGATCTTGGATAATGTTTTAAGGTTAATGTGAATACATGACTCTGGTTTGATAATCATATTAATAAGATCTTCAAGGCTGCTTTATAAAATTTAAGATTTTTTTAAATTTATTTCTAATAAATCCCTTGACATAAATGATTTTATTATGTATGGTCTTAAGGTAGGTCTGAATTAAAGTTTGCTGCATTAGTATGGCCCCCTGTAAATGTCAAATTCTTAGGGTACAGAGGGTGCAGAGAATTTTGAATAATGGGATGAAGAATTTTCCTTAAGCTTTAATACCAAAGGCTTTGAACTTGCCATAATATTTTAGTGAATCTGCGTACACAGCAGTGTCTTGGTTTTTAGGCTTCTGTGGTATCCTGTCACACAGTTACCTATTAACAGTAGTAGGAGTGAAACTCTGCTCGTACCACAGTGGGGACCTTTAGATGTCCATACCACTTTGTAAGATTCCTCACCTTCTTCACTTCCATAATTTATTATGTATTGTTTGCAGCAAACTAGAAATGTGTGCCTAAGATGAGTAATCTTTATGGCCAGTTGAAATGTAAAGTCCTAATGTCTGCTGTGGTTAAGTCATTGTGCTTTCATCTGAAACCTTTTGAGTATCTCTAGCTGGTTACTCATACTTCAGTTTCCCCACATCACTACCTCATTGGTCTTTTTGGCATTCTTATATAGAGACTAATCTGTTACAGCTTGTGCAATACTCTCCAAGGAATCACTTACTGGCAGTATCATTAGCAACAGATTTTCTTTATTTTACGTTTGTTGACAGAGAAGGTCTGGCTGGGTGCAAAAACCCAATTTTAGCAGAGACTTGTGGAGAAAAGCTCCATTATATGCAGTCTAATCAAAATATTTTAAATTGGATAATAGCAACAATGTCAGGCAGAATACAACTGAACAAAATTTTACAATGCCATAATAAATAAGATAGTAACTATATATACAGTAAGGCTTCTTATACTAATTTATACTCTCTACAGAAATAATTAAAAAATAACTATGCATAAGATAGATGTCATAATACAGAGTACCAGGTTATTTGCAAAGGGTAGATAGCAAAAGGTTAACTTAATTTTGAGATGTAAATGTAATGAGTGGTAAAAGAGAGGCATGGGTATAAGATGGGGTGGGTGACAACAGAGTGATAGCTGGTAACAGAGTAGAGGAGGGTGGAAGTATAGTAGAAGAGGAGGAAGAATGCAGAAGTGTTATACTTGTCCTGGAGGTGTACAGCTACAATGTTGAGAGATGTTCCGTTAGATGTGTTTTGAATGGCTTTTGGTTTTCAAGAAGCCTGAGAGCATGTGGGAGGGCATTCCAGAGGGTGCCTACAGAGTTAGAAGGAGGCTCCAGATGCATTTTGGTATTTAGTGACAGAGAGGAGTTTTGTCTTTAAGGTGATGAGGTTTAGTAGGGTGGTAGTGTTGACACATGCCTTTTGTGCTGGATACGTATAAGGGAAGCATATTAGAATATGAGCTACTAGTAACAACTGTAGTGAAGGTCATGTGGGAGTTCTATTTCATTTAGTTTAAGGGTAGAACAGTGAGCAGTTGTAAAGGGAAGATTTGCAGCCAAGTGAGCTATTTTATTTTAGCATTGTTACAGTTTTGTGTGGAAGTCTGTAGGTTAATAAAGAGTGGGGGGCGGCATGTTGTAGAATAGGCAGGAGGTAGGCTTTAGCTGTGGTTTCTCTAGTTCTGTCTGTTAGGGTTTTGTTTTGTATAAGAGGCTGAGCTTTTAGTGCTTTAAATAGCAGTTTTGAAGTGTAGGTCAAATTTCTTGTCATCAATGGTAACTTCTAAGAGGTGTTGGGGACCTGTTCAATCAGAGTGTTGTTTAATGAAGTGATTTTGACAAGAGCTTTGCTTTACTAGTTTTTACTTTTTACATTTTACTAGTTTTGTTTTTTGGGGGAGGTAAGTAGAAGTTGAGTTGTCAAGTCAGGATTATTATGGATGTAAAGGATTCTTGAGTAATTTTTTGAAGTTTTTGTAGGTTAGAGGCTGTGCAAATGAGTGAAAAGTCATCTGCATATTGTACAAGAGTTGCATGCTTGGAAGCACTGTGTTGATCATTTCTAAATGTGTTAAACAGGAGAGGTCCAAACATGGAACCTTGTGGCACTCCCACACTAATGGGTAGACATGATGAGTATTCATGCTGCCATTTAACTGCTTGTTATCCGTTAGGTAGCTGTTAAACCAGGAGAGGTAGGAGGGGGAGAGACCTATGGATAAGGGTTTTAGTAAAAGTTTATGGTGAGAGATTGTGTCAAATGCTTTGGACAGATCTAGGAATAAGGACAATACTAGGTTTCCAGTATTTCTGCTGGCTTTCCATTTAACTTTCTGCTCTTAAGGATTGCTCCACTTTGACCTGGTTTAAGAGCTCTTTGAAGACTTTTCTTCTTCAGTCCTGGCCTTCACTGATGAGCAAATTGCTGCTATAAACTATATATTTTTTGTCAGTGTTGCTTGCATGTTTTGTGCCTTATTTAGAGTACTGTTTTGAGATTGTGATAGCGTTTAATTTGTAAATACTATGAGTTAACATTGAAGCTGTACTTGTAACAGCTCAGTGATTATAATTGGCACTGTTAAGGAGAGTGAAAAGTACCTTATACATCATTGAAAATGTGGATTGGGAATGATCTGTTACAATAACAGTCCTTTGAATTTTATCTTTTAACTCTCAATTTTAGAAGAGAAACGAATGGCATTCCTGAAATTTGTGAATGCTGACAAGGTGGGTTACCCATGAACTTTCGTCTTGTATGGAGGAGCACTGCTTAAACTGAACAGAGGGTTATGCCTTCAGGATAGTAATATTTATTAATTTGTTACTTAAATGGCACTTTACTGTATTAACAAATAAACGCACCTTTTCAGCATCATTTTACTTTTGGCTTCCAAAGATTATTTTTTAGCAGAAATGTGAAAGTGAAGGTACAAACACAGAGTAGTGGTGAAGACCATACACTGAATGGCTTCATTTTGTAATTTTGTGTGAGCCTTTAGGAGCTGTAAAAGATAGAAAGGAAGAGCAAGCTAAATGGGCCAGTACATCTTTACTCTTTTTTTTTTCTATGGCATTGTGGATGCATTCAGCTCATGTGGCTGGAGACCAGTGATCATTTGATTTTTTATTAATGTCTTTTCATCCAGTAAACATTTTGTTATACGTTTTGGTAAAACTGTTTTCACTTTTAGAGTTGAACACTGTGGAATTCTTTGTACTGTGTATTCCTCTGCTCACTGTAAATTCAAAGCAGGCTGTATTGAATTATTTTCTTATTTTTCAGGCCATACTGGCGTTGTTACTATTCGAACACAGATGCAGTGATTTACGTAGTAGACAGTTGTGACAGAGACAGAATTGGAATCTCAAAGTCTGA
This sequence comes from Protopterus annectens, assembly GCF_019279795.1. Lineage (NCBI taxonomy): Eukaryota > Metazoa > Chordata > Ceratodontiformes > Protopteridae > Protopterus > Protopterus annectens. The sequence goes on along the minus strand of NC_056745.1, from coordinate 283,440,665 downwards.
ACTAGTTGCTATGTTAGAGGTGAGAAAATCTCTTCTTTTCAGAGGCAGCTATTTTACTGCAGCCGTTCATGCCATGTTGAGTTTTACTGTTTGTGCTGATTTAGCTGGTGTCCTCTAGGTCCTAGTGAGTATTTAATGGCAAATTCTAGTTAGCTGTATCTTCTATTCAGGTGAAACAAGGAAACACAGACAGTTATTTACTTGTTTCTTTGGTTATATTTCCAAGTGTTGTATTTGCAATTATGATGCTGATTTATTACATTTATGATGCATTTTGTGGTTCTATAAAAGCTGTTTTCTATTTGAGACTTTATTAAAAAGGAATTTCTTTCCTTAAAATTATAAATTTTAAATGATTCCACTTGATTGTGGTATTTTCCAGTAATAGTGGGGGTTTGAATGTAAAATTACTTTTTATAAACACTTTTATTAAAAAAAGCTGAGATGGCAGCGCCTCTTGGCAGCGGCTTCTCCGGCTCCCAATGCACATTTTGTGGTCTGTTTTGATCCATTGGATATGGTTGAATGTTCTCCGTGGGGTTCATGGTGTCCGTGTTACTTTGTTTTCGTTATTGGGGTTGTTGGACTGAGATCATAACTGAATATGGAAGTTTTGACCTTCAGTACCGAGTTGAATGAGGTGCAGAGTGCGGAAAGCTGGATTCAGACTCTTAGCTGCCGAGTTATGTTTTGGAAGTCTGGTGTTGGTTTTTGCTGGGTCAGAAGGAGCTGGATTGGATCTAGAGGCTGCTGGATTTATCACGTTTATCATCTCATTCTTTGAATAAAGCTCACTCTTCTTGATTATCATACCAATTATGTCTTTGAATTTGGAAGTCCTGTATTTTATTCAGCAGTGGCTCCAAGTATAAAGCAAATAAAGGGATTGTGTATACCCTGCCTCATTCCTGTCTCCAAACATAGCTCCTCTTAGAGGAACCATGCCACTTTGCCTCTGACCGTTCAGATTTCCTTCTAATTTAATTCTCTTATTCTTTAAGGTTAATGCAGATGGTACCAGTCTCAGTTGATTCCATCAGATGCCTTCTCTGCATCAAGACCTACCAACAGCAGAGGTATTATGTTCTTCATTTGTTCACTGCTGCAGTAGCCTAAGCACCATGTTTGGCCCCACTAACATTTTCTAATCCTTATTTACAAGAAAGATAAAACCCAAGTTAAATAAGATGCTCCTAACTCAGATTATTTTACTGTTACTCCTCCCTCTACTAGCCTTCTTCACCAGTTGCCAAATCCACCTTTTTCAAATACTTAGGATTTCAGTGAGTCCTCACAAAGAATATCAACATCTACCTAGCCTGCCTTTCTCCATAAACATCCTAGCTCCACAAACAAACCATAGTTGATTTATTTATTTATAAATATCTCAAAACTAAGTATCCAGATTTACCAAATACCAAACCAAGTCCAAAATGTAACTGGCCACACTCTTCCTTCTGTTAAATATCAATTCAAAAATTAGTGGCGATATTCACCCCAGCCCAGGTTCCACAGTTCATAAAACCATCACTTCCAATCCCAAAATAAACCAGTCACCTAATACATCTCAGCAAACATGCATATCCCCAACTCACTTTACTAAATATGAAGCTAAGTAGTATGTGAAATACAATCAATGACATACATGCCTAACTTTCCACATATACTCCTGATGTAGTCATAGCTACTGAAACTTTGTTAAAAAAACAAAAAACAAATAAAGGATGCAGTATACTCAAGCATGACAGACAAAGCAAGCATGTGTATACTCAAACATGACAGAGAAAACAAGCATACAGGTGGTTTAGTAATCATGTACAAAAATTCCCTAACCATCACCTTACTTCACAGGAAATACCCACATTTAACAATGCTGAACTTCAAATAACACTCCTAAAAATCAACAATAGGAAAACTATATGTTTAACAGCAATTTATATACCACCAGGGAATAACATTGATACTGCTGAAAGCATCTTGTAGTGGATATCCCAATAAATTAAGCATGAAACTGTAATACTTGGAGACTTGAATACAGACTGGCAACTTATAAATTCCATTACCCCCACTGAATTCATAACCTTGTTCCACCTCAGACAATTAATAACTATACCTACTAGAAACAGATAAACTTCAGGGAGACATGCAGCATTAGACTGGATTCTTACAAAACAAACCAAACAAAATGACAAAAGTAGGCTGCCTCTCAGCATAAGTGACCATATACCAAGATATGGTATTAGAACTCACCATAACCTAGAGAAGCATATCATCTATAATCAAATGTGAAGTATAACCAATTTCAGCAAAGATATTTTAAATTAATCATTAAATCATATAACTAGAGTGTACTTGGAACAATGCCGCTAGATAGTGCCGTAGAACACTTTAACATTTTTTTACGGACCTTAAATATAGCACCAATATGTAATAAGAGCAAAGTCTAACCCCACACCATAGCTGACAAAAGAAAAAAAAATCATGACAAATGGGGATAAAGCTTGGGAAAATTGGTATAAAAATAAAACTCAAAATGTCTTTCTGCAATTTAGAATTCTTAAAAACCTTGCAAAACTCTATGTCAAACAGGATATGCAAAGATACTTTACCAGTCTACATGACAAACATAAAAACAACCTAGAACTTTTTTGGTCATCACTAAATAAACTACTCCACCCTGGCAGACCACCACTCCCTCTCCAAAAACGGACAATATGACAGACTCTATCCCCACATGGTTTAATTCCTACTTTATACAAACAATGTCTCTGTTAGAAACTAATACATCTGTCCCACCCCTGTCCAATCAAAACCTCTCACAGCTCTTCAGTTTTAGTCCAATACCTACCTCCCTCATAAGGAAGTTAATCCTTAAACTAAAAACTACTTCTGTAGCTGTAGACTAACTACTGTTAGACTACCTAAAAATGGCCGTAGAAGTCCTTGGCTTCCCTGTGTCCATAAAAATTATATGTCCATAGACAGAAGAATAAATATGACTGTGGAAAAAATCCTACATCATACCACTGCACAAAGGCAGCACATCTACAGAGTTAATAACTATAGACCGATAGCGATTCTCTCCCCCTTTCCAAAATATTAGAGAAATGCATCCATATACAGCTGATGCAATACCTAACCTCAAATAACCTACTTTTAGAAACACAACATGGCTTTAAGCCACAGCACAGCACCACTACTGGCAAAATGTAGTAGAGTAGTATAATAAACCAACATAGAAACAATGATCTGCTTGTGTCCACCATGTTGTTAGACATGTAAAAGACATTTGATACTGTCTTGTACCAGCAACTGCTCATTCAAATCTCCTCAGTAGTATTTTCATAATACTCCTTGTGGTATTTTAGTTACCTGTCTAGAAGGCAACAAGTAGTTAGATGGCAACAAACATACTCATCCTTTCAACCAGTTACTACACATGTCCCTCAGGGCTGTATCCTGGGTCCTCTCCTTTTTAATATATTTATTAATGACAGTCACAGCTCCACTCAGTATGATAATTTCGTTCAGTGTGCAGACAATTCAACATTAATATGTGCGGCTTCAACAATAAGTAAGGTCCAAGACATTACCCAAAAATCTTTCTTCTCTGTAGAAACCTGGCTCGAAGAGTCAAACCTCGTACTCGACCCCAAGAAATCTAAGTTCATGCTTTTTACCTCAAAAAGTTGCCAAAATAAAAAGCAGTTTTTTACCATAAAGTCATTAAATAAGGCTGTCATTGAAACTGTAACTCACAGTAAACTTTTAGGTGTTATAATAGAGGATAGTCTCAACTGTGACCAGCATGTACTGTACACAATTATATCTACTTACCAGAAACTAGGTGTTCTTTATAGAGGATAGTCTCAACTGTGACCAGCATGTACTGTACACAATTATATCTACTCACCAGAAACTAGGTGTCCTTTATAGGATCGATGGATTCCTTACATGTAGTGCAAGAAAACCTTGAGCCACCACCTTATTAGCAAATCTCTTATACACCACTCCTATCCTAACAATACTCCAAAGAAAGAAACCTGCCTCTTGCTACAATAAAGTAGCTAAATTTGCCACCAATCTCCCTCATAGGACCCACCGTTGTCGTAGCTTAAAGCAATTAAACCGGCTTGAACTTGACATCTACCCAAGATATTCACAACTAACTACAGCATACAAACTCATTCATCGTCCTGAAAAATGCCCTGTACTACATAATGTATTACTGACCTACTGTCCAGCAAGGGATGCTCTAGTAACAAATTCTCATTACTTACAAATAAGTCAAGTAATGTTGCAGGAGACTTGCTCTACTCCCAATACATTGCTAAACTCTGGAACAGTATCTGCACACAAATAAAACTCTTTGACAAACTCAACAGTTTTTAATCTACTGTTTAAACAATGTATTAACCATTCCTGGTCCTGCACGTGTTCAACTCACGGTTCAGACTTTGTGTTTACCATACTATACTCCAAATACTCTCCTTAAACAGAATACACTCAACTTCTCACTGAAATGACAAAATAATTTTTATACATAACTGCTGCCAGGACAATCCCCTAAGTTGCACGTGGGTTTTCTCTTTAACTTCTACATCTGTAAAATCTTAGAATGTATAAATCTAACTACTGTTTGTGTATAAATGTAAATAGAAATGTATTTAACTGGAACTTAGTGTAAAGCAGTGTAAGCAAATGGAGGTTTTATGTCCAGGCCTCCACTGAAAATGTGTGTTGCCCAGTTAGACTTTTCTGGTAAACAAAGGCATACATACAGACAAAAAAATGTATATATGTATATGTGTGTATATATATATATATATATATGTATGTATATATATATATATATATATATATATATATATATGTGTGTGTGTGTGTGTGTATACACACACATGGATTCACTAGACAGTCTCGAAATACTGAAATGTCGAATTTCAGTATTTCGAGACTGAGTACTCGAAATCCCACACACCTGAAAACCAAAATCGTGACCATACACACACACCACCACCACGCAAACACCTACCTAACTACACTTTCCCCACACCCCCTACTTATATATACTAACTCCGAGGTAGCACTAAATGCACAAACACCACATGCGCACACACATGTGCACACACATGCACATGCACACACACACACTAAAATCCCTACTCAATATCCTTACGTAAACACCACTTACCTGAATCCCCAACTAAATCCACAGACCGCATGTCACGAATGTGACACCACGATAGCAGATGTGACATTTCCGCATTCGAGAGAGTGCAGTTTTACGTAACTGCACTTTCGACTATTCAGTCTTGAAATACTGAAATTCGACATTTCAGTATTTCAAGATTGTCTAGTGAACCCTTATATACATGTATATTAATTCTGCATGTAACGCTCAACTGTACCCAAGGAGCCCAGTAAGTGAAAAAGCATGCTGGTAAGTATATCCAAAAACAGTTGTCTTTTTATTGACAAAAAAGGATATGGCGCATTTATTCATATGAACGTCTTTGGAATTTTAGAGCAATACGTTTTTGTTAATATACCTACTAGCATGTTTTTTCACTTATGTCTTGTCAAGGACATAACAGTCGGCTAGGTTCCAAAACTTCAGGGGACTGTCCATGTACCCAAGCAGCTAGCTCAGGCTGAGTGGACTAAATGTCAGGTTTAGACACAAAGCCCTTCAGAGCTTTTCTGCTGCTGAAGAGAGCGCTCCTCTGCAGGCTTTTGAGGATCAGTGGTTGGCTAATGCTGTTCCATTGCTGGGCAAATGAGTTCCCTTTTGAAGGGGACCTTCCAAGGATGGTTCTTGTGCCAAAGAAAGAAACCTCTTGGAGACAGTTCTGAACCTTTCATTTTCATTCTGAATCAGTGATAGTGCCCAAATTCAAAATGCTTCACTTCACAACTAGTTACCCCTAATTCCCCATTGAATTTGGATTTATATGATGCATCCCATTCCTGTAGAGCCAAATTTCAGATGTTTCTTAAGGTTTTGTGTATCTGGATCACATTGGCAGTTCTCCTTACCCTTTGGGTTATCTACTTCACATCGAGTCTGTCACTTGTGATAACATACTGCAGACTGCATTATATTGATATTTTTCCTTATTTAGATGACTTAATTTGCACAGTCTTTCTCAGTGTCAGGAATCCCTCTCTTGGGTAAGGGATTCTTACACAGGCTAGGATTCCAAGAGAACCTTCAGACATCTTTTCTGACGCCTCCTTACATGACTGCTTTTCTGGGGTGTCTTCTGGACAACATTTAAGAGCTTTTCTTCCATAGGAAAAAAAGTAGGTCTGTATTTAGGTCTATTCCTGAGGTTTTCCAGTCAGACTTCCATCTTGGCAAAGAAATTAGTTGGTTTTGTGTTGCATGGTATCAGTGATTCTTGTGATACCGCTTGCAAGACTCCACAAGAAAATTACAGTTGGCCCTAACAGCAACATTCCGTGACTTTTCAAATTCCAATCTGGGGATTGTGAAAAGAGAGATTAAGTGGTGGAGACACCAAATATCTCTGAATTCAGGTCTCCCATTCTCCCCTCTTGCTCTGGTATAGTCACTCACAACAGAAACTTCAGACTTTGCTTGTGGAGCAGTGTCTGTGGAGCTAAAAGTGCAGGGTGTTTGGAACAAAAGACACACAAAAAACACATCAACTTAAATGAGATGGCATTTCTCATAAATGCTGTCAACTTTCTCAGTCATCTGTGGTCCCTTGAACCACTACAAGTGTTTACAGACAACACCACAGTGATGTGGAACATAAGCAAGAGGGAACCGGATCTTCTCTTCTGTGCAGATTAGACATGGTAGCCTGGGATATAACTTTTCAGCACAGTCTCACTCTATAGGTATCTTATGTTCGTCATAGAAAAATTGCATGCCAGACAGGCCATGACAGATGCTCACAGATGGAAACAGAATCTGAGGCTCTCCTGTGGTTTGATGCATCTGTAAGGAACACTTCAAATAGATCTTTTTGCTGCCTCTCTAAATAATCAGTTGGCAAAATTCTATTCCAGGACTCCTTGTAAGAAGGCCTGTAAGATATATAGATAGATGCCTTTTCTTTTACTTGAACAGGAATGCTCCTTTATGCTTTTACATCATTTCCACTAAATCCAAGGTACATTTGAATCTTTAGAAAGACTCCCCAAATATTGTGGTGATTGTCTTCTGGCCCAGGCAACAGTGGATGTTCATCGTGTTACCCTGCTGCAGTTATCACACTCGGGGTTATCCTGTCGTCAGGCGGTCCCGCAGTCGGCCGGAATTCCAAAGTCTTGGTCCGGCGTCGGTTGCTGTCGCCTCTTCCCCTGACGTCAGTGCGCCAGGGGTATATATAATGCAACCAACGCCATTTTCTTCCGTCTTTCTTGCTGTGCAGTGCCCGAAGCAGAAGCAGTTCGCAAGTGCCGGTCGGCCGACTCCTCCTGAGATTTTCGAATTGGAATTTCAGACCGAAGTCTTCTATAAAGCTAAGTACCCCGTTGGGGAAATTTTCTTGCCTCAGTCCAATGTCAGAAAAAGTTAACAATTGTATTTCTTGTGGGAAGCAAATACCTCTTAAGGGTTTTCAATCTTATTGCATACCTTGCCTAGGCCCAGACCACGACATCACTACTTGTCGGTTTTGTGCTAGGTTTAATAAGCGTACTATTAAAAGGCGCTTTGATTTCGCACTACATTATTTCGGTAGGAAATTTAATTCCACCATGCCGTCGGAGCAACCGACTACCGGGGTGCACAAAAAATGCAGGGATAAGGACAGACAGCTCAGGTCTAAGCCTGATTCCGAGGTCTCGACTGATCCGGTCTCCGGTCCTCAGTGAGGCTCGACGCAGCCCCTGACTACCGCAGATCTGGAACCCGAGACCGCTACGGAAATTTTGACGGAATGTACCAGGCCGATGCAGCCTTTTACTTCAGGCCCTTCCGACGACTTTGCTACTAAAGACGTTGGTGCTTCAGAAACGCCATCGGTTTCTGAAGGCGTTTTCAGACAGACGACTCTCACCATTAAAACGTTTTCTAAGTCGAAGACTCCTTCTAAATCTAAAAGGACTGCACTTCAGTCTCCTGTTCAAGGCCCCATGCCTAAGAAACAGATGCTCAAAATGGCTGAAGATTTGATTTCTTTAATCAGGGGTTCCCAGCCCCCTCCTGACAAAAGGCCTAGACAAGAGGAAGATTTTGCATCCTCTGAGCAAATGTCCATTTCTTCAGACTCCTCTGAGGACCAAGACTACTCCTTCTCTCCTTATGAAGATTCTGATGCTGAGGACTCTATTCCCTCAGCTTCTCCTCCTGAAGACTACTCCTTTGGGGAAACTTTACACACTATGAGGGAACATTTTCACTGGGATGGTCAGGACTACTCTGATTCAAAGAAAAGGCTCAGAGAGTTTCTTTTACTCCCCCAACACAGACCACTTGCCATCCCACCTGTTTTGGACATTGTGGATGATGTCCATTTAGAATCCAGTTTCAACCTAGACTCTCTACCTCCTGCTCCGGCTAAGCCTGACAGATACTACAGAGTGCCTGATTCCCACAAATTTCTTTACAAAAGCCCTGTAGCTGACCCAGAGACTATCTCCCAGGGTCCCAAGGGGGCTAAGGCTTCTATGGCTAAAAACCCAGTACCTTCTGAGAGGGATTCCAGAGCACTAGACAGGTGGGGGAAAAAGGTTTATACCTCAGCCACACTAGCTATGAGGGCACTGAATTGTCAGTTTCACATGCTTAAGTATCAGCAATTTCTAATCTCTCAGTTAAAGCAAAGAATAACCACTCTCCCTCAACAATCTGAATTGAAAGAAGTACAGGATCTGTTGCACGCCACTAAGCAGGTGGGCAAACATACCTTACAATGTGGGTTTGACTCTTTGGAGGCCTCCTGCAGAGCAGCTGTCACTGGGTCTGTTATACGTAGGCATGCTTGGTTAAAGGAACAAACTCTGCCTGATCATATGTTAAAGCAAAACTACTAGATGCTCCCTTACAGCAGGATGTTCTTTTTGGAGTTAAAGCAGAAGAAGTTTTAAAGAAAATGGAAGATAAGGCAAAATCTATGCAGACAGTCAAAGATTTCCTACAAGTATAGCCCCTTCGCTTCAGCAGAAACTGGCCAACAAAAAATTGGTCCTTTCCAGCCACTGACAGACCACAGAGGGGTAAATACAGGCGCCCAAGAGGCAGAGGACAACCACAAGCCCAGTATAAACCTCGCCAATGGGGCACTACAACACAGAAGGGAGGAGAAGGCAGGTCTCAATCCACCAGAAGGCAAACTCAATGACTTGCACCTCATCTGGCCAAACAATACTCTTTTGGCAGCCCCCTTGGGAGGAAAACTCGCACTTTTTGCAGACAACTGGCACATTGTCACAAAGGACAAATGGGTCCTAGACATAATTTTACGAGGATACAGATTCCATTTTCACACCTTGCCAATGAAAAGAGGAATGCCAAACCTGCCACAAAATCAATGGGCAGAGGCACAAAAGCAAATTACAGCTCTCATGGACATGAGAGCCATTCAACTGGTACCTACTCGAGAGCAAGGCCAAGGATTTTACTCAAGACTCTTTCTAGTGCCCAGAAAGGACAGTGCCTGGAGACCAATTCTGGACCTTTCAATTCTAAACACTTACTTACAAGTACCCAAATTCAAGATGCTAACACTACAGCAGCTACTTCCCATGTTGGGCAAGGAAGCATGGCTAGTAACATTGGACCTCAAGGAGGCATACCTGCATGTCCCTATCAGACAAAGTTGCAGAAGATACCTCCGTTTCATTGCAGGTTCAACCCATTACCAATTCTCTGCACTGCCCTTTGGCTTATCTACTGCGCCCAGAGTTTTTACAAAATGCCTGGCACCAGTAATTGCATACTGCAGACAAAGAGGAATTAAAATATATCCATACCTGGACTGCCTCATCCAAGTAGAAAGCAAAGACATTCTCTTACATCATCTGGCCTTTTTAAAGCATCTACTAAACTGCCTGGGGTACACAGTAAACGAAAAGAAGTCAAAACTAGTACCCTCACAAAAAATGACATTCCTGGGTGCCAGCTTGAATACAATGGCCCAGAAGGCTTATCTAACGCCAGACAAGCACCTACAACTGACTCAATATTTCAAGACAATGGCAACAAAGACCCAATTAACTGCAAGGAAAATTCTGCAGGCTTTGGGCTTCATGGCATCTTGCATACTAATAATACCATTTGCAAAGCTGCATATGAGGAAATTACAGTGGTACCTAAAAAGCGTATGGTCTCAACACAGCCACAGCTTGGACACAATGATATCTCTCATTCCCTGCCTACAACAGGAATTTCTATGGTGGTCGCAGGCATGTCACCTCAACAAGGGTCAGCCTTTCACCTTGCCCCCAGCCAGGCAAACTATCACAACAGATGCTTCAGACTACGCCTGGGGGGCATACATGGCAGGACAATGCATTCAAGGCCTATGGACTGCAGATCAAAGAAATCTGCACATAAATCAAAAAGAGATGCTAGCTATACAGAAAGCTCTGACAGCCTTCAATGATGTATTACATCCAGGACAACTTACAATAAAGACAGGCAACACCACAGTAATGTGGTACATAAACAAACAAGGGGGTACACATTCCTACCCTCTATGCAGGCAAGCAATGATCTTATGGAACACAGCTCTGGCCTACCAAGTCCAGTTACAAGCTCAATTCCTGCCAGGTCAGAAGAACACATTGGCAGATGACCTCAGCAGAAACATCAAAGACTCCCACGAGTGGAGCTAGACCCACAAATATTTACAATGATAACTCAAAAATGGGGCCTTCCAGACATAGACCTGTTTGCCAGTCCTCAAAACTATCAACTGACAAAATTTTTTACAAGGACATTTCACCATCAAGCTTGGAAAGTGGACACACTCTCTTTCAGTTGGAAAAACCTGACAGTATATGCCTTCCCTCCATTGCCTCTCCTCACAAAGGTTCTATTGAAAGTCAAAAAGGAGAGACCATGACTGATTCTCATAGCCCCAGACTGGCCACGCCAGCACTGGTATCCGCTATTGAAAAATATGGCCCACAGCCCACCATGGATACTGCCTCAAATACCCCATTTGCTCACACAACAATACAATCAGATTCTTCTCAGCCAGCTGAAAACTTTAAATCTGGCTGCATGGCAAATCAACTAAACATCCAACCCAGCTCCTCTTTCACAAGCAGTTCTGGATGTTATTCTGGAAGCCAGGAGGCCAAGCACCAGGAAGGCTTATTCGGACAAATGGAAAAGGTTTTGTGCCTGGAACCAAGCTAAAGGCCTAGACACAATTCAGCCTCACATGCTTCACATTCTACAGTATTTAGCTGAGATGTTGCACAAAGGACTTTCCTTTTCCTCAATTAAAATCCATGCTTCAGCTATTTCAGCTCACTACAACACGGATCCACCTTTATTTTCATATCCTCTTCTAAAGCAGTTCCTCAGAGGGGCAAAAAACATTAGACCACCCAGGAGAGCCCCTACACCAACATGGGACCTCAACTTTGTTCTGGAAAAACTAACGCTTCCTCCCTTTGAACCAGCTTTCTCTGTAGATCTTCAGTTCCTATCATGGAAGACTGCCCTGCTCCTAGCAATAACTTCAGCTAGAAGAGTCTCAGAGCTACAGGCACTAATGGCAGTGGAACCTTTCCTCATTTTTCATCAAGACAGAGTTTCTCTATGAACTAACCCTTCCTTTATGCCTAAGGTGGTTTCCAGTTTAGCTTTAAATCAAACCATCCACTTACCCACCTTCTTCCCCAATCCACAGAACAAAGTTGAGAGACTCCTGCATTCCTTGGACATTCACAGGCAGATTTGTTACTACTTGGACAAAACTAAGGCTTTCAGAAAATCTGACCAGCTCTTTGTATCCTATGCTACAGCTTCTCAAGGGAAGGCTATTTCAAAGCAAACCATTTCTAAATGGATAGGTCATTGCATACATTTCTGCTATACCCATCATGGGAAACCAGTTCCTGCTACCATTAGATCCCACTGTACCAGGGCAACAGCTACCTCTACAGCCTTTCTCAGGGGGGTTCCAACCAAGGAAACTTTAGAAGCTGCAACTTGGAGTTCAGTACACACCTTTACCAAACACTATCACTTACCTCTTTACTCTAAGTCCAGGGCGGGCTTCACCACTGCAGTTCTGCAGGGCCTTATTGCCTCCACTAAACCCTCTATGATACCTCCCCCCTACCTTAGCTTTGGGATTCAACCCAAGTGTGATGACTGCAGCAGGGTAACACGATGAACATAGTGCAGTTTTGTACCTACCATAAATGTAGATGTTCGAGTGTTCACCCTGCTGGAGTCCAGGTTACCCTCCCTCCATCCCCTCTGTTCTACTGGCTAAATCTCTTCTATGCCTTACTGATGTATTTGCTTATAGCTGAAGGGATTTTGTGTTTGTGCAGTGGTTACTCCATTTGGTACTAATTCTGACCACCTTTTTGGGGGCACCTGACATCTGGGGCAAGAAAAACTGAAGAAAATGGCGTCGGTTGCATTATATATACCCCTGGCGCACTGACGTCAGGGAAGAGGCGACAGCAACCGATGCCGGACCAAGACTTTGGAATTCCGGCCGACTGCGGGACCGCCTGACGACAGGATAACCCCGAGTGTGATGACTGCAGCAGGGTGAACACTCGAACATCTACATTTATGGTAGGTACAAAACTGTACTTTCACTTTTTTTCTGGAAATGGCCAGGGAAAGTTATCACAAGCTTGCTCACAGACTGAATTTAGTCTCACAAAATCTGGGTGTTTTGATAATCCCATTCTGAAACAACTTTAACTGTTTGCCTGGTTAATAGGATTTTAATACCTTTTAGGCACTTTGTATCCCTTTTGTGGATGGTTGGGTGCCAGGCTGGCAACTCGACACCGTAAAACTCTTCTGCCAGTCGTTCTGCAGACTGTTGCACTGTGGCAACCCCTAACTGAGAAAAGCTGAAAGAAGGAGGAAGCACCTTTTTTTCTGAGGATGTGCAGTTGGTATTAATGGAGGCAAAAAGCCTGCTACTAGAAAATCATACATTAGTAAATGGAAAATGTTTTCTAGTTGGTGTCATCAAAAAAACAGCACCCATTCAAGGCTAAAGTTTCTCTGATTTTACAACATTTGTGAAAGTTACTATTCTGTGGCCTGTCTTACTTCCTTTGTCGAGGTTCATTTGTTGGCCTTTTCAACATGTTTTGCCCATGGATCCACCTCTTTCAGTGCAGCCTCACATGAAAATGTTTTTGAAAAGGCTGTTGCACAAGAAGGCTCTTAGAAATCAGTTCGCTCCTCGGGATCTTAACTTTGTTTTAGGAAAACTAACTCTTGCTACATTTGAACCAGCTCATCAGGCTGACTTCAGGTTCTTAACATGGAAAATGGTATTGTGTGTTGCTGTGAACTTTGCAAGAAGAGGATCTGAGTTGCAAACTCTTAAGGTGGGTCAGCCTTCTCATTTTTCACAAAGATAGGGTTTATTTGAAAAATAATTTTCCTTTTATGCCATGTATCTAAGTTTACTTTAATTGAAGATGTTGTATCTCCCTGTCTTTCCTGAACCTAAAAATGAGGGCGAAAGGTTGTTTTCATATCCTGGATGTGCACAGACAACTCTGGTACTATGTTGACAGAACAGAATCTTTCAGAACTTCTGATTGGTTGTTCATTTCTTGTGAAGATAAGAAAGGACAGCCAGTGTTGTCTCATGCTGTTACTTTTGTTACTTCCACCACAACAAAACTATTCCAGGCAGGATCACTGCTTATTCTACCAGGGTCATGGATTCTTCTGTGGCCTTTTTTGAAAGGCTTGGATTCTAGATGTATTCTAGAAGCAGCAGCTTGGTGTTCTCTGCATACTTTTACAAAGCAATATAGACTAGAAATTTCATCACGTTGATCACAGTCAGCCATTTTCCAAAGCTTCAGGGCACCTTCCACTCATCCAAACTGTCAGGCAGCTTTTGCTGAGCTGACTAAAATACAAGTTTGGTTGTGAAACCCTTCAGAGCTTTACTGCTGCAGAAAAGTACGCTGCTGTAAAGCTTTTGAAGATCGACTGTTGGCTTGTGCGTTCCTTTGCTGGGCAGATAAGATGTTCTTCATGTTTCACTGTTGCAGTCATTACATAAAGATTTTCATTTGTACTGTATTCCTTGCCTAGGCCCTGACCACAATCTACCTTGCTGTCGGTTTTATACTTTATTTAATCAATGCACTATCCGTCGTCGGTACATTTTTGCATCTAAATATTTCGGTTCTCAGTTTAATTATCCAGAAATGACATCGATTGGCCATCTGACTACCGGGATTCCGAAAAAACGCAAAGATAAAGACAGAGACAGGCTGTCGAGGTCCAAAACTGCCAATGATGCTTATCCTAAGCCAGATGCCAGTTCGCCGGTACTCAGGCGCTTTCGCAGCCCCTGATACCCGCTACTTCTGACTCGCAGGCCTCTACTGAGACCCATTCGGAGTCCGGTATGCCGCGAGATGCTTCACCTATAGAACCCGCGGATGTCTCTACCTTGGATGGGTCCGGAGCTGCTGTGCAGGCACCAGCTTTTGAGGGTGTATTCAGGCTTACAGACTTGCATATTAAATAGACTCCACCTTCAGTACTAAGGCCTAAACCTCGATCTATGTCTAAAAAACCGATGCCCAGGCCCCTATGCCTAAAAAGCAAATTATCAAAATGGCTGAAGATCTAATTACTCTAATCAGGGGTAGTCAAACCCCCCCCCCCTTCTAAGAGGCCTAGGGCTGAGCTTGACTATGAATCTTCTGATCAGGACTCTCTTTCTTCTGACTCTTCTGATGACCTGGATTTGTCTATTCCTACTTATGAGGATTCTTATGCAGAGGATTCCATTCCATCTGCTTCCCCCCCTGAGGACTTTTCTTTTGGGGAAACTTTACATACCTTAAAGGAGCATTTCCACTGGGAAAGTCAGGAATTTTCTGATTCAAAAAAGAGGCTTAGGGGTTTCCTTCTTCCTCAGCATAGGCCTTTGGCTATACCTCCTATACTAGACATTGTTGATGATGTGTTTTCGGAATCCAGTATGGCCCCTGATTCCCTGCCCTCTGGCTCCTAGTAAACCTGACAGATATTACAGGGTTCCTGAGTTCCACAAGTTCCTTTTCAAAAATCCTGTTGCAGATCCAGAAACCATTTCTCAGGTGCCCAAGGGCATTAAGGCTTCTACTGCTACAAATTCTACCCCTTCTGATAGAGACTCCAGGGAGCCGGATAGATCGGGTAAAAAGGTTTATACTTCTGCAACCTTGGCAGTCAGGGCCTTAAACTGCCAATTTCATATGTTAAAATATCACCAGCATATTATTGGACTGCTTAAACAGAAAATTATTTTGATTTCGGACTATGTGGAAAACTAAGATTTACAGGATTTATTGCATTCTGCTGAACAAGTTGGAAAACATACTTTGCAATGTGGTTTTGATTCTTTAGAGGCCTCTTGCAGGGCTGCTGTTACTGGGTCTGTGCTTAGAAGGCATGCTTGGCTTAAGGAGCAATCTCTGCCTGATCATGTTAAAGCAAAATTGTTGGATGTTCCTTTAAATCAGGACCGCCTGTTTGGCAATAAGGCTGAAGAAGTTCTAAAAAAGATGGAAGATAAAGCTAAATCTATGCAAACTGTAAAAGATTTCTTGCAAGTGCAACCTCCAAGATTTAGTAGGCACTGGTCTACTAAGAATTGGTCCTTTCCAGCTCCTTCCAGATCCTCTCAAGCCAAACCCAGACACACCAAAAGCACCAGGTTTCACTCCCAGGGGACTCTCAGAACTAAGCAATGGGGGGCGGGGGGCTCCTCTTACAAATATGGAAATAACAAGACACCTCATATGGTAAACAGTCAAATGACTTTCCTTTAAAATTACCAAGCACTTACCTTTTAGCCGCCCCCTTTGGGGGGAAAGATTGCTATTCATGCAAAAAACTGGGAACTCATAACCCAGGACAAATAGGTTTTAAATATAGTGTCTCAGGGATACAGATTTCATTTCCACACGTTGCCAACACCAAACGGGTGGCCAGACCTGCCGCCAAATCAGTGGGCAGAGGGTCAAAAACAAGTACTTTCCCTCTTGAACATGGGGGCTATTCTACGGGTACCAGAAGAGGAAAAGGGATAAGGTTTCTATTCCAGGCTTTGATTTGTCTTTTCTAGGTACCAGGAAATGCCTGGAATAGAAACCTTGTCCCTTTTCCTCTTCTGATACCTTAAGGTATGTAAAGTTTCCCCAAAAGAAAAGTCCTCAGGGGGGAAGCAGAGGGAATGGAATCCTGTGCATCAGAATCCTCATATATGGACAAATCCAGGTCATTAGAAGAGTCAGAAGAAACAGAGTCCTGATCAGAAGATTCATAGTCAAGCTCAGCCCTAGGCCTCTTAGAAGGGGGGGGGGGGTTGACTACCCCTGATTAGAGTAATTAGATCTTCAGCCATTTTGATCATTTGTTTTTTAGGCATAGGGGCCTGAACATGTGGCCTGGGTGTCGGTTTTTTAGACACCTCTTCATTACCTCTCCATCATCCACAGAGTAGAGAGCCGGTGCCCCAGGAAGCCACAATGGGTGGATCTTCCTCTTCCTATACCTCCTCGGAGCATCCCCCCAAGGAGGTCCCTCGGAAGAGACAATGTAGGAGGAAGCAGATAGACTCTCTTGAGTCTGTCACTTTTGATACTGACTTAAAGGATTCAGAAGGTTCCCCACAGTCACCCTCTGAGGATGTCTCTTCTCCAGACATCCTGGAGATCCTTAAGCAGTGGGGTGGCTGAAAGTCCCTTTCCCCTTCTGAAGATGAGTCAATATACCTGGGGGCATTTGGCTCTCACCCCTCCACCTCTTGGGTGTCTCCACCTTTCGAACCTCTGTTGGGTTTGGTGAGTCGAAAGCTGTGGGACTCTCCAGACTCAGTGGCCCCATTCCACGGAGGCCTAATAAATTCGTTATGGTCCCGGAAGATGGGCAGTATTTAACAAACTGGGTTCCTATAGATGCAATGGTGGTGACAGTGGCCACAAAGAAGGAGTTAGCTGAAACTTCTGTATCTGTCCATCCACCGAAAAAGGATTCTCTTACGATGGACAGATATGGGAAGCATATGTTCTCCTCAGTGTTCTTTACCTTGCGGTCACTGAATTATTTGTCGCATTTCATGTAACTTCAGAGGGATCTCCTAAAAGAGCTAGGAGATGCTCTGCAAGGTGCTACGGCTCAGGACTTATCTGATAAGGTTAATTCCCAACTTGCAACCTTAACCTCCATATCTAACTCCTCCATGCGCCTCATATCTTATGCAGCCGATGGAGCGAGCAAGGCAGCAGGCACAGGAATAGCTCTTTGTAGACATTCCTGGATGCGCCTTTGAGTTTGCCGAACCCTTCCAGTCTTCATTTAGTGACACTCCCTTTGATGGCTCGTCATTGTTCGGGCCGAAAGTGAAAGAAACTGTCATCAGGAGCCAACAAGATGGTAAGACTCTGTCTGCCGTTGGAGTCTGTTTTTCCGCCCCTGCCAGACCTTATCCTAAAGGTCAAAAGAGTGGAAAAATGTGGTTCTGTAAGTCCAAAGGAGCCTTATCTGACACTCGTGGTGATCCTTCCCCAGGGGAAGAGGGGGAAATAACAGAAGACGCCATCCATGTGGCAGAGGGGGTCCGCATAACCAGGGTGACAGAGATATGTTCTCTGGTAGGCCCTTAAAGCACTCCTGAAAGGAGGCCCGCCTGTCCACCTCTGGAGGCAGTCGGGGTGGGGGTGGGGGTGGGGGGGAGAGTATTGCTGTACCCAGAAGCCTGGCTAAATTTGACTCAAGACAAATGGGTACAATCCATTATATCCAGAGGATACAACATTCCCTTTCAATGTCCACCTCATCCGCCAAAGTTTATCCCAGACATTCCACCCAGTCAAAGGGATCAAGCAACACTAGAAATACAAACACTGCTAGAAAAAAAGAGTCATCCAAGAAGTCCCCGCAGACCAACTAGGATCCGGAATTTACTCACGGTTCTTTTTAGTTCCAAAAAAGACAGGAGACCCATATTGGATCTCAGCAGACTAAACAAGTCAGTGAAAAAATCAAAAGTTCTGGATCGGAACACTGCAGTCTATACTCCCGTTTCTGGGAAAAGACAATTGGATGTGCTCGTTAGATCTTCAGGACGTGTACTACCACATAAAGATGGACAGACGTGCAAGAAGATTTCTACGCTTCCGGCTGGGAGCCAGTCATTACCAGTTCAGAGCTCTGCCCTTTGGACTCACCACAGCCCCAGGGTGTTTACCAAATGCATGGCAGTAGTCATGGCTCATCTGAGACATCAGGGATTCCAGGTGTTTCCATACTTAGACTACTGGCTCCTAACTGCCACCACCAAGCAGCTACTAATCAAAGCAAGAGACTACACCATCCATCTCATCTCAAAACTAGGCATTACTATAAATGCAGAAAAGTCTGCTTTGTTGCCATCACAGAGTATTACATTCATTGGTGCAGATTTAAATACAAATGACATATTGGCAAAGCTGCCTCAAGAAAGGATCCACATGTTATGCAGTCAAGTGATTGTCTTACTCAACAAGAACAGAGTACAAGCAAGATTTGTCCTCAAAGTCCTAGGCTCTATGGCAGCGATGGTAACACTATATTTGATGTTGTAAATCTTTATTCATTCCTTACTGTTAGGACTTTGGTTCCATCCTCAGAACCGACACGGCCGTTTCCAAGCTCGCACCAGCCAAAAACTCTCAGCTAAGACCTACCCATAATGCCCCTTTCATAGTTACTCCAGATGTCCTTTGCTGTGTTCCATGTCAAGACGTTTCTAGCCATCTCTCTCAAAGCTAAGTGGAAAATTGTGATTTTTGGTATAGATGTTCATCGTGCATACAGCTGCAGTCATAACCGATGGGTTATCCTACCATCAGGCGGGTCCTCGGTCGGCCGAATTCCAAAGTCTAGGTCCGGCGTCGGATGTCGTCGCTTCTTCCCTGACGTCAGTGCGGCAGGGGTATAAAAGAACCAGCCAACGCCATTTTCTTCAGTCTTTCTTGCCGTGCGGTGCCCGAAGCAGAAGCAGTTCGCAAGTGCCGGTCGGCCAGCTCCTGAGATTACGAATATTTTTCAGCCGAAGTCTTCTTGAAAGCTAAGTACCCCGTTGGGGAAACTTTTCTTGCCTCAGACCGATGTCAGACAAAGTTAATAATTGCATTTCATGTGGGAAGCAAATACAGCATAAGGATTTCCATTCCTTCTGCATTCCTTGCTTAGGCCCAGACCACGACGTCTCGGCCTGTCGTTTTTGTGCTAGATTCAACAAACGCACTATTAAGCGTCGGGCGGAGTTCACCCAACACTATTTTGGTAAAAAATTTAATTACATTATGTCGTCGGATACTCCGACTCCAGTTTTGAGCAAAAGACGCAAAGATAAGGACCGACATACGAGGTCCGCAACTTTTACCGACACCACGCTAAAGCCGGCTATAGGTGCTCCGGTACTCAGCGAGGCACCTACGCAGCCCCTGAGTACCAATGATGCTTCTTTAGCGGTGTCTTCTGTGCCCGAGGTTGCAGGCTCCTCGGCCCCCACCCCGACTACAGATACTGACGCCACTCTTGGCGGGGAAACTCAGAGTTTAGACAGGCCTGCCACCTCTCAAGGTGTCTTCAGGCCTTCTTCTTCTTTTTCCATTAAGGCTTTCACAAAATCTAAAGCAGCCATGAAAACTAAAAGACAAGCTCCACTGAGCCCCTCTCAAGGCCCCATGCCTACAAAACAGATGCTCAAAATGGCTGAGGATTTGATTACTCTTATCAGGGGTTCTCAACCCCCAACGGACAAAAGGCCCAGATTGGAGGAAGACTACCCTTCCTCGGACCAGGCCTCCATTACCTCAGAACATTCTGAAGACCAGGAATATTCATACTCCCCTTTTGAAGATTCTGATGCGGAGGAGTCCATTCCCTCTGTCTCCCCCCCTGAGGACTTTTCTTTTGGGGAAAACTTGCATACCTTGAGGGAACACTTCCACTGGGAAGGCCAAGATTACTCAGATTCCAAGAAAAGGCTGAGGGATTTTCTCTTGCTTCTTCAGCACAGGCCTCTGGCTATCCCTCCTGTCTTAGACATACTAAGATGATGTGTATTCAGAGGCCAGCCTTAACCCAGATTCTTTACCACCAGCTCCTGTTAAGCCTGACCGGTATTACCGGATTCCTGATTCACACCAATTCCTATACAAAAGCCATGCTGCTGACCCAGAAACTATTTCACAGGGTCCCAAGGGAATTAAGGCCTCTACTGCCAAAAATCCATTACCTTCAGAGAGAGATTCCAGAGCTTTAGAAAGGTAGGGGAAAAAGGTATACACCTCGGCCACTTTAACCATGAGGGCATTAAACTGTCAGTTCCATATGTTAAAGTATCAACAGTTTTTGTTATCTCAGTTGAAAAGCAAAATGTCACAACCTGAACAACCAGACTTGAAGGAGTTGCAGGATTTGTTGCATAGTGCAGAGCAAGTGGGTAAACATACCTTGCAATGTGGTTTTGATGCTTTAGAGGCCTCATGTAGAGCTGCTGTTACAGGGTCTGTCATACGTAGACATGCTTGGCTCATAGAGCAAACCTTACCAGATCATGTCAAAGCTAAATTACTAGATGCACCTCTTCAAAAAGATGTATTGTTTGGTGTTAAAGCTGAGGAGGCATTAAAGAAAATGGAGGAAAAGGCAAGATCAATGCAAGCAGTGAAAGATTTCCTACAAGTACAACCTCCACGTTTCAGCAGAAACTGGCCTTCAAAAAATTGGTCCTTTTCAGCCACGGACAGACCTCAAAGAGGTAGATACAGGCGCCTGAGGGGTAGAGGGCAATCTCAAGGATCATTTAGAGCCAGACAATGGCAAGCACCTACACCAAGAGGTGGAGAGGATAGATCACAGCCATTCAGAAAGCAGACACAATGACTTTCCCCTTTTGCATGCCAAGCAAAGCTTTAATGGCAGCACCTTTAGGTGGAAAACTGGCATTATTTTCGAAAAATTGGCATATTGTCACAAAAGACAAATGTATCCTGGACATTAGACAGAGGCTACAGATTCCACTTTCACACCCTTCCAAAAATGAGAGGCATGCCAAACCTGCCACAAAATCAAAGGGCAGAGGCACAAAAACAAATTTCAGCTCTCATGGACATGAAAGCTATTCAAGAGGTACCTGCACAAGAACAGGGTCAAGGGTTTTATTCCAGACTATTCCTGGTACCAAGGAAGGACAAAGATTGGAGACCTATTTTGGACCTATCCATCCTAAACACATACTTACTGCACAAAATTCAAGATGCTCACATTACAGCAGCTTCTTCCCATGCTGGGCAAGGAGTCTTGGCTGGTAACATTGGACCTCAAGGAGGCATACCTGCATGTCCCTATCAGACAAGATTGCAGAAGATACCTCAGATTTCTTGCAGGTTCAACCCATTATCAATTCTCTGCATTGCCCTTTGGCTTATCTACTGCGCCCAGAGTGTTCACGAAATGCCTGGCATCAGTAATTGCCTTCTGCAGACTTCAAGGGATACAAATATACCCATATTTGGACGACTGCCTTATCCAAGCGGACAGCAAGCACATACTTCTGAAACACCTGGCATTGTAATAAAGTTGTTGAACTTTCTGGGATACACAGTCAACAAAAAGAAATCAAAACTAATACCCTCTCAAGCAATAATTTTCCTGGGTGCCAGCTTGAATACAAACACCCAGATGGCCTACCTCACGCCAGAGAAACAAGGGCAACTATCTCAATACTTCAGAAAAATGGCAACCTTCACCAGGCTGACTGCAAGGAAAGTCCTGCAGGCTCTGGGATTCATGACATCTTGCATCCTGCTAATCCCATGTGCAAAGCTGCATATAAGGAAACTTCAGTGGTACCTAAAAAACTTATGGTCTCAACACAGCTACAGTTTGGAAACAACTATACCACTCATTCCATGTCTCCAAAAGGAATTTCTGTGGTGGGCTCAAGCATGCCAAAGAAACATAGGTCTCCCATTCTGCATGCCTCAAGCAAATCAAATCATCGCAACAGATGCCTCAGACTACGCCTTTGGGGAGCATATGACAGATCAGTGCATTCAGGGCAAATGGTCCCAAAAAGAAAAGCACCTGCACATCAATCAAAAGGAAATGCTAGCAGTGAAAAATGCTATTATGGCCTTCAAAGACCTACTGCACCCAGGCCAGCTATTGATAAGGACAGACAACACCACAGTGATGTGGTACATAAACAAACAGGGAGGAACTCACTCATATCCCCTGTGCAGACTAGCCATGTCTCTTTGGAACACTGCTCTGGAATTACAAATCCAACTTCAAGCACAATTCCTGCCAGGCAAGGAAAACACGCTGGCAGACAACTTGAGCAGAAATATGACAGATCCACACGAATGGAAGTTGCATCCTCAACTTTTTGCAAAGATAATTCAAGCATGGGGAAGGCCAGACATAGATCTCTTTGCTACCCACAGAAATTACCAATTGAGAAAATTCTGCTCAAGGACCTATCATCCTCAGGCCTGGAAAGTGGATGCACTTTCTTTCAGTTGAACAACATTTGACAGTTTATGCCTTTCCACCTCTTCCTCTGCTGCCCAAAGTTCTATTAAAAGCCAGAGCAGACAGGCCAAAGATGATTCTCATTGCTCCAGACTGGCTAAGACAACACTGGTATCCACTCCTGAGGAGCCTGACGCATTCCGCACCATGGATCCTGCCTCTAGTGCCTCTTCTGTTGACCCAGCACAACTTCAAAACTCTTCACAGTCAGCTGAAAACACTCAATCTAGCCACATGGAGGATTCCTTGATTTCCCAACAGACCGGCCTCTCCAAGGAGGTGCAGGATGTCATTTTGGAGGCCAGAAGGCCTTCTACTAGAAAAGCCTACTCCACCAAATGGAAACTATTTTGTGCTTGGAATCAGAAAAAGGGACAGAATCCTGGGATACTGAATTTACCTCAAATATTACAGTACCTAGCTGAGATGCTAAACAGTGGACTTTCATTCTCCTCCATCAAAATCCATGCTTCAGCCATTTCTGCACAATACAGCACTGATCCTCCTTTATTCTCTCATCCTCTCTTAAGACAGTTTCTCAGAGGGGCTAAGAATATAAAACTCCCAAGGAAGCAAACAGTACCTGCTTGGGACCTCAATTTCATTCTAGAAAAACTGACCCTGCCTCCATTTGAGCAAGCTGCTTCAACAGAACTGCAATATTTTTCATGGAAAACAGCCTTCCTTTTGGCTATCACCTCAGCACGCAGGGTTTCGGAACTACAAGCCCTCATGGCTGTGCATCCTTTCATCATTTTCCATCAGGACAGAGTTTCCTTACGAACCAACCCTTCCTTTATGCCAAAGGTAGTATCCAGTGTAGCCTTGAATCAGGCTATCCACTTACCTACTTTTTATCCTAATCCACAAAACAAAGGGGAGAGACTACTACATTCCTTGGACATTCACAGACAACTTTGTTATTATTTGGACAGGACAAAGCCATTCAGAAAATCAGAGCAACTCTTTGTGTCCAATGCTACAGGTACTCAAGGAAAGGCTATTTCCAAACAGACCATCTCAAAATGGATAGCCCACTGCATACGCTTTTGTTATTCATTTCATGGTAAAACTGTACCTACAAGCTTCAGATCTCACTCCACAAGGGCCACAGCTACCTCTGCAGCTTTCCTCGGGAGTTCCTACCAAGGATATTTTGGAAGCAGCCACTTGGAGTTCTGTGCATACTTTCTCCAAGCACTGTCACCTACCACTATACTCTAAATCTAGAGCGGGCTTTGCCACAGCAGTCTTGCAGGGCATCCTTGCTCCTCCTAGTTCCACTTAGTGCCTGCCACCCCTTTTTAGCTGTGGGATTCTACCCATCTGTTATGACTGCAGCTGTATGCACGATGAACATAGTACAGTTTTGTACCTACCATAAATGTAGATGTTCGAGTGCTAATACAGCTGCAGTCCAGGTTTCCCTCCCTCCTTCCCCTCTTGAGACAGGCCTAATGACAAACACCTCCTCATACAACCTGATTGGGGTATTCTTTTATGGTGTATTTGCTTAAAACTACTGTTTTTTGATTATATTACATTGCATTATTACATAAATTTATGTTTTGCCTTCCTTCTGGGGGCACTTGACATCTGGGGCAAGAAAAACTGAAGAAAATGGCGTCGGCTGGTTCTTTTATACCCCTGCCCCACTGACGTCAGGGAAGAAGCGACAACATCCGACGCCGGACCTAGACTTTGGAATTCGGCCGACTGAGGTCCCACCTGACGGCAGGATAACCCATCTGTTATGACTGCAGCTGTATTAGCACTCAAACATCTACATTTATTGTAGGTACAAAACTGTACTTTTTCTGTTCAAAATTTCTTGTTTTTTTTTAGTCAGTTTAGCCTTTTCTCACTATCGCCTATAACCTACTTCTATTTCCTACCCTTTACCTTTGGTAATTTAAATTTCTACCATCGTTGGTACTGTCCCTCTCTCCTGCCTTTGGTAGGCCCTTCTTTACCACTTGTGGTATTTTTTAAATACTATTGTTGGTATTATCTCCCTCCCCCCACCCCCCCTTTTTTTTATTGTTGTTTCTGTTAGGATACCCCTTTGTGCCTGTACTATGTTGGACAAAGTTAAGTTGCGGTTTAAACAGTGTGACAAGTGTGGGCGTAAGATGCCAAACTCGGATGGAAATGCTCGTTGTGTCTACTGTTTGGGCGTGGACCATATTAAAACGGATTGTGACATTTGTGCTAGTTTTAGCAATTGCACAGTAACAGACGTAAGCATAAGCTTATTTTAAAAGGTTTATTTAAAACACCTTTTTCGGAGGCTCTATCTGGGTCGGAGTTCTCACCCCCTCCAAAGACCAAAAAAAAAAATAAGGAAAAATGGAGTCACTCAGTTCCTACATCTCTGTCAATTACAGAACTGAGTCAGCTCCGTGCTTCTCCGGTGCAGACCTCTTCAGCACCAGGCTCTGTGTCTTCCCCCTTGGTGGTGTCTATGATGTTGAACTCCTTTTTCATTTCCAGCCTTCATCATCCTCGGCCATGGTGCTGATAGCTTCTTCGGCTCCACAAATTATGACCTCGTCTCCTGAAGTCGAATATCTGCCAAGAAGCAGATACTCTCCAACGTACGACCCTTTTTTGGGGCATTGGTTTAGCCCTTTTCTTGAAAGACCTGACTCTACTTCAGCAGCCTCCTTTAGATCCACCAGGAGCTTTTCTGAACTAGACCATAGTGCGGCTTGTTGACCAGCTTCTGGCAGCTAGGGGATTGCCCACTCCCGCTAGACCTTCTGTCCCTCTTGGTTCGGAATCCTTTACAGCATATTCTCCTGTTGATTCTCCTCCGGCCTCTACCCAGGCCCGCGGACTTCTCTGTACCGATGTCCACCCCAGTGCATACGGTCTCTGTTCCGACTGCAGATTTTTCCCTGTCGGCATTGACCACCCTTGCTGCATTGGCTCTGGTGGAGCCGGTACTCTCTGAGCAGTGCTTGGACCGTCGGCACCTTGGTAACTAACCCGGTGCCTATTTTTTTCACTGGTGCCGTCTATGTCCACGGCTCCAACAGCTTCCAGTCCTCTAGGAGCTCCTCAGGGCGGGGTGTAACACTGGTTCTGAGTTTGTCCTTCTTTGTTCCGGACTCCCATCCTTCCTCAGGTGGGCCTGCTTTCCAGGTGATGGAGAGAGTCCTTGCCTCTGCAGGCTCACAGTCAGCATCAGTAACATCAGCATCAGAACCCCCCCCCCCCAGCATGCAGCTGTCCCAACCCTCTACTTTAGGATCCCGGGCATGGGAGCCAAAAGACCTCCCTTTGAATGGAACCCTTTCTCCAGAGTCCTCCTCAAAAGATCCCACTGGGGAGACACCCCGGAAGAAACAGTGCAAGAGGAAGCACCTTGATTCCCCTGAGAAGCACCTTGATTCCCCTGAGGAATCTGTCACTGAAGACGCCAATTGTGATGAGGGAGGAGGGTCCCCACAGTCTCCCCCAGATGACGTCTCATTCGGGGACATTCTCAAAATCCTCAAGCAGCGGGGAGACGAAGTCCTCTAACCCTTCTTCTGAGGAATCGGTGTTCTTGCAGGCCTTCTGTGCCCGGCCATGTACTTCCTTGGTGATCCCACCTGCAGATGAGCTTGTTAAGCTGATCGTGCAGCATGCCTGGAAGTCCCCGGACAATGTAGAACCTGTCCCCCAGAGGCAGGACAAAATTCTATCCACACCTGAAGACCAGCACCACTGGTCCAAGCAGTTGACAGTTGTTTCCATGGTCGTGGCGGCGGCCACCAAGAGGGAACTGGCAGAAGATAGTTCCACTGTCCATCCTCCAAACAGGGAGTCTCAGACCATAGACAGACTAGGGAAGCAGACCTATGCATCAGCGACCTTTGCCATGTTCTCCTCTTTGGTGGGGGTACTGCCTGATGAGGTACGTGATACTGTCGCCTTGCAGCTAGCTTCCCTTGAATCCATCTCAAACTCCTCGATGCATTTGATATTTCACACCACTGAGGGGGCAGCTCGAGCTGCCGCATCAGGCATGGTCATGAGATGTAATGCTTAGATGTGGTTGTGTGATTTCGCAGACCCCTTTAAATCTTCCTTCATCAACGTGCTTGTAGATGAATCCGCACTTTTTGGTCCCAAAGTACGAGACACAATAACATGAAGTGAGAAAGGCGGAAAGACCTTGTCTGCTGTGGGCATACGCTTTTCCACCCCCCAGAGGTCCTACTCCAGGAACCAGAAGGGAGGAAAAATGTGGTTCAGAAAATCCCAAGGATCTTTTCGTGACACTCGTGGTGAGCCAATCCCCTTGGGGCAGAGGAGGTAACTCATCTGGAAGACGCCCCTTTTGGGGTAGAGGGGGTCCACGTAACCAGGGTGCTAGAGATTCCTTCTCTGGCAGACCCTACCAGCGCTCCTAAGCAGCGCCCTGATTTCTTTCCTCTGGTAGCAGTCGGGGGTCATTTTTCTCTGCACCTACCATCCTGGCAACTTATTACTACCGATGTCTGGGTGCAGAGGATAATATCCAGAGGATACCATTTGATTTAACCCCGACCCATCAAATGAATCCCCGATGTGCCACCCAATCAGAGGGAACTAGCAGCCTTAGAAATAGAAAAGTTGCTAAGAAAAAGAGTCATCCAACCAGTCCCACCAGACCAGAGAGGATCCAGGTTTTACTTGAGGTTCTTTTTAGTGCCAAAAAAGACGGGACTGGAGACCAATCCTGGATCTCAGCCTATTGAACAAATTTATCAAACCTCAAAAATTCCGGATGGTCACTGGTACAGTCCATCCTCCCCTTCCTAGGGAGGGACAATTGGGTGTGCTCTATAGACCTCCAAGATGCGTACTACCACATAAAGATGGATCACCGCTCTTCTGGCTGGGAGCCAGTCACTACCAGTTCAGGGCACTGCCATTCGGTCTCTCGACAGCACCCCCCCCCCCCCCCCCCCGAGTTTTCACCAAATGTATGGCAGTTGTAGTAGCTCATCTTCAACTACAAGGATTCCAGGTGTTTCTTTATCTAGACGATTGGCTTCTTACCGCTCCGACCAGGAATCTTCTAATCCGCAGCCTCTCTTACACTCAAGGCCTCACTCTCTGCTTGGGGATTACAATCAACAAGGACACATCTCAATGTCCCCAACAAAGACACTGGAATTTATTGGAGCAGCCTTCGACACAACATCCTGTCAAGCTTCTCTCCCTCCTCACAGGCTTTCGAAAATAAGACACCAAATCCAAGCCCTCCTTCCACAGACCTGTGTACCAACACGCCTTGTACTGCAACTCTTAGGCTCCATGGTGGCTGCCATTACTGTAGTACCACTAGCAAGGCTGCACATGAGAATCCTACAGTAGGTCCTCTCTGCACAATGGTCGATCTTAACTCACCCACTCGACCACATGATACGTCTTGCGGATGGTTGCAAGGAAGAAATGCTATGGTGGATGAAGTCACAAATTAATCCTTGGTGTTGACCGTTCTGTCGTCCCCAGCCCACGGTGACCAAGGACGCTTCCCTGTTAGGGTGTGTGTGTGTGTGTGTGTGGGGGGGGCATTTCCAGGGAGGCCAATTTGCACATAAATGTCCTGGAACTGAGGACAGTTCTCTTAGCGTTGCAAGCGTTCTATACATCCCTACCGTCTAGGACCATTGCAGTTCAGTCGAACAACATGTCAGTTACCTGGTATATCAGCAAGCAAGGCAGAACCAGGTCTTACCCCCTGTGTCAGGAAGCCATGAGCATTTGGCACTGGGCGATAGCTTCCAACCGCTTTCTTATAGCAACGCACATTCCTGGGAGTTCCGGACAATCTGAGCAGGAACATCCTGATGCCTCACAAGTAGTCCCTCAATCCTGTAATAGCGGATCGGATTTTCTGCCGCTTGGGCAAGCCTTGCTGCGATCTGTTTGCTTCCCCCCCCCTAAACAACAAATGCAGAAGCTACTTTGCCCTGATTCCCCCATCAGGAGGTTCCCCCGAGGGATGCTGTAATGCACGGTTGGCCCCCGGGTCTACTGTATGCCTTTCCTCTCATTCCAAAATTCCTCCAGAAAGCTCAAAGGTTGAGAAGCAAAATGATCCTCATTGCCCCTTATTGGCCCTGTCAAGTCTGGTTCCCGTTCCTATGGCTCATCTGATTCACAGCCCGTGGATCCTGGATCATTCCCAAGGCCTGTTGAGCCTTTTGATTCATGTGATATAAAGTTTTTGTCATGGAAGACCCTACTTCTAGTAGCACGTCGGCGAGAAGAGTATCTGAGCTGCAGGCCTTGAGTGTCAAGAGACCTTAGCTGAACTTCCACAGGGATAGGATGTCCCTTCGTACTGACCCTTCTTGTCATTTCTGGATTTTCCATTAACCGATCTATTGACCTGCCAGTTTTCTTCCCTCAGCATTCTAATAGAGGGAGTACCTTTTGCACACCCTTGATGTACATTGGCAGCTTTGTTGTTATTTGGACAGGACTAAATCTTTCAGGAAAACAGAACAGTTGTTTGTGGCCTTTGCAGGACCCAGATTGGGCAGACCTGTCTCCAAAGTGACTTTATCCTCCTGGCTTAGAAACATCATTACCTTTATTTACCAACAGAATAAACTGTTTTTATATTCCAGAATAAAGGCTCATTCTACCAGATAAATGGCTACTTCTCTAGCTTTCCATTCCAGAGCCTCTATGGATGATATCTGCGCAGCAGCCACTTGGGGAAGACCTCATACCTTTATCTCTCATTACAAATTGGATTTGGCCTCCATGGGACAAGCATCTTTTGGTTCTGTGGTGCTCAGGAATATCCTTCCTTAGGGCCACCCAGGACTCAAATAGCTGGGGACTCTGTCCTAACAGTAAGGAATGAATAAAGATTTACAACATCTGATAAAGAAATTGTCTTACCATAACGTTCCATCTGTGTTCTAGATCTTTATTCATTCATTACTTCCCAGCCTCCTTCCCCCTGCCTGGACTCCTGATGAACTTTAGGAACTCCTTATTACGGTATTTGCTCAGACGGAGCCTCCTACTGTTTTTCTGTTACTACCTCTATCATATAGGGGTGAGCAAACTCGATCTGGACTAGCTATGAGAGGGGAATTATGGGTAGGTCTTAGCTGAGAGTTTTTGGCTGGCACAAGCTGGGAAACGTCCGTGTCGGTTCCGAGGACGGAACTGAAGTCCTAACAGTAATGAATGAATAAAGATCTACAAAACAGATGGAATGTTATGGTATGACATAACTTCTTTTTCCCATGGCATGACTTCACATACAAATATTGCAGTGGCTACTCTTCTCCCAATAATCCATGCAGGAGTTATCCATTTCTCATGAGATCCTCATAACACACTCCTGCAAGAAGGACCTACTTTGTTGGGTTCAGTCCACTCAGGTAACAAGGGAAGACAGTTTGTACTTCCCCAACATATCGCTACAGTAACCACGGACGCGTTCCAGATAGGGTGGGGAGGCATTATCTAGGACAAGGGGTTTAGAAAGATCATGAGTACCATTTGCAGATCAATGCTCTAGAGATGAGGGCGGTGCTTCTGGCTTTGCAAGCATTTCAGGACTCTCTTCCCATGGGGACTATTGCAATTTATAGGTTCATAGGTAGATACTAGGCTATCTGCCCTAGGGCATTTATAAGCCTAGCCAGAGTGTATTTGGCTTCCGCCTCCCTATTAGATTAGCCTACTGTGCCTCTGTAAAGTAGGTCACAGAAGGTACCCTTTTAAGATTAGTTTACTGTGCCTCTGTCTAGCAGGAACACAGGAGAGATCCCAGGGGTGAATTTGCGATTTCCCATCCACGTGTCCAAATTTCACTTAAAGAGGATCAGTGAGGGGCTATGTCTAACATGAATTGGGATTCTATTCCAGAGTGAGGGGAGCCTCTGGGAAATTAATCTGTCCCTACAGCATATCCTATTTATTTTTGTGCTGAGGTTTGGGTCCCTGGAGCGTGTAGCTCTAAGGGACTTGGATTTTTTGAGGTGGAGCATGTCCATTAATTCTGGGTTTGACATGGCTTTGTACGTCAGGCATAGATCGCCTCTGAGTAGGCGGTAAGCAGCTGAGTAGAGTTGGAGTTTCTTTAGTCGAGCTGCGTAGGACATCTGTTTGTAGCCCATGATCCTCTTGGTGAGGTACTTTTGGGGTCTCTCCAGTTGCTGCAGGTGTCTGGTAAGGTACATCCCAAAAGGGGCATTGTATTCAATTATGGGCCTGATGAGTGACGAGTAGAAGGACGGACAATATGTTGGTGGTGTGGTACATCAACAAGGGGGGACCCAGATCTTACCCCCCATGTCGAGAGTGATATCTACTCAACGCTTTCTGACAGCAACGCATATCCCAGGGAAATCCAGCAATCTAGCAGACAGGCTAAGCAGAGCGATTCTCATGCCTTATGAGTGGTCCCTCAATCAGTAACTGCAAATCAAATTTTTTGCAAATGGGGCCAGCCTTGCTGCGACCTTTTTTCCACTCCCTTCAATACCAAATGCAGCAACTACTTTGCCCTAATTTCCCCTCCGGGAGGGTCACCGAGGAATGCACTGGTTCACGATTGGCCCCTGGGACTTCATGCCTTTCCCCCTTTTCCCTTGATTCCAAAGGTTATCTAGAAAGCAAAGTGGTTGAGTCGCAGGTTAATTCTCATTGTGCCATACTGGCCTCATCAGATTTAGTTCCCTTTTCTTTGGCCCTACCTTCAGGAGGACCCATGGATCCTGGACCCAGTGCTGGATCTTCTGAAACATCAGTCAGGAACGCTCCATCCTGCCGTCCACCCCCGCAAACTGACAGCTTGGCTGTTTCACTTCCGATCTTAGCCAGGCTTCCGGAATTGTCCCCTGCAGTTTGTCACATTCTAGTTTCCTCGCACAAGCAGATGACTAGGAAACTCTGTGGAAGCAAATGGAAGAGGTTCTCTTGTTGGGCTAACAAAAAAACATATAGATCCCTTTACAGCATCTATACCTGCAATTCTGGAATTTTTAACAGAAACAATTTAATCAAGGAGCAGCGGCAGCCACTATTCGAGTTCATTTAGGTTTTATTTCTAATTGTTATGTGGGAGAATCTGAATCTAGTTTAATGTCCCATAGCCTATGCAAAGCTTTCCTCAAGGGTACTTTTCTGTTAAGACCACCCTTCAGAGAACTTACTCCTCCTTGGGACCTCAATCTAGTATTATCTTTGATTCTGCCTCCTTTCGAACCAGCATCATCTTGTTCATTTAAATTTTTATCTTGGAAAACACACTTCTGACAGCATTTACTTCAGCCAGGAGAGTATCAGAGTTGCAAGCCTTGTCTATCCGTCCACCATATTCTATCTTCCACAAAGATAGTTTCTCTCAGCACAAATCCTTCCCTCTTACCGAAGGTTTGTTCTCAAGCGAATTTAAACCAAAATATAGAATTACCAGTGTTTTTTCCTAACTATAGCAACAAGGCAGAGTATAAATTCCACCAAATGCATGTGCATAGACAGTTGCGTTTTTACTTGCATAGGACCAAAGAATTCAGAAAGTCAGACCAATTGTTTGTCTCCTATTTGGCAATCTCAAAAGTTACCTTGTCCAAATGGCTTACTGAGATCATCACATATGTCTCTGATTCCAACAATAAAGAACCACCAGGGAAAATCAAAGGGCATTCAACTAGAGCGGTATGTACCTCCATTGCCTTTCAATCCAGACTTCCATTGGATTCAATTTGTGCTGCTGCTACATGGGTTAACCCTCATACCTTTATTACTTGTTACAAAGTAGATGTGGCCTCCTGGAACAGGGCATTCTTTGGTTCCACTGTCCTGAAGAGTTTATTCCCTTGAGCCACACAAGAAGAAGCTTCTGGGGACTCTGTCCAAACCAGCAAGAATGAAGACAAGATGGGACAACATAAAATAAACAAGTTATTTACTCACCATAACATTCCATGTTTGTTGTCCAGTATCTCGCCTTCAGTCTTGCGTCCCTCCCAGCCATCACCCTCCTGGAGGATCTAGAGGAAATTTCTCAGAAATTGACAGATAAAATCTGATTCCATTTTTGCCCTTTCATGTTAATTTTATGACAATATGTTTTCAGATATTATCCTTTTGGACATTGAATATATTGTAGGAACCTTTCCCCCTCAAACGAGATCTGGGGAACAGCTGCTAAGCACCGCGAGATAGGACTCAGCCTTGGGCCAGTAGAAGCTCTTGAGCTTTAGTATAAGGCCAAGTAGGAGCCGAACCCAACCAGCAAGACTGAAGGCGAGATACTGGACAACAAACATGGAACGTTATGGTGAGTACATAACTTCTTTATACTGTGAATTCAGAGGCTTCCTCAGCTACTTTGAGATATTCTGCAGGTAGGTTGTCAGCTACAAGAGATATAGGTACCTGTTTTGAAGTTTTTTTTCCCCATGGTGGGAAGAGCTGCAGTAAGTGAGAAGGTGATAGTGTCAGTGCTGATGTCACATACTGATGTGTTGAGTGCATTGGATTTATTGTAGGAGTTAGCAACATTAATGTAGTATGAGTTAATTCTACATTCTCTGTGATAGCTTATCTGAGAAAGTGCAGAGTTTTGATTTTGACCATGTAATGTAGCTTTATTGACAGTTGATCAAAACTGTTCTGACATTTTATGGTATATTTCTTGTGAACTAGTATAGTAGTTTTGTTTAGCCTTTAGGATTGTATTCTTTAGTTTGTAAATCCAGTATTGCTGCAGATTTTTCTCCCTTAAATGTCAGTTTTTCCATGCTTTTTTTTTTTTTTTTTTTTTAGTCTGGTGTAAAGATGCATGATTTGATTTGATTATTTTCCTGAATTTAGTTGTTAAAGAGGTTAATATGGAGATAAAGCATTTTGTTGAAGTGAATTATTGCATCGTCTTAAAGGAGAGTTTTTAATGGTTCATAATTGTTACTCTTAAGGATAAACCAGAAGATTTCTTTACTGAATTTGGTTGTATTTCTGATAATTTTATACTGGATGCTTCTGTGTTGGTCCCTACTCCAGGCCAATAATCAAGGAGCCTCAGTCCTCACCACTGACACTAGTGAGGGATGGCCACTAGGAACAAAAATGGATACACACTGTATTTTCAGATGCAGCTTTCTGCACCAAGCACAATTTCCCTTAAGAGCACACAGTGAGCACAATCCAGAATTAGGGCTGGACTCTCTCTCTCTCTCTCTCTCTCCAGGCCCCAAGCAAGGCTCTGCACTGACTTCTTTGGGGCTTTGTGTCCCTTTTCCAAGTAGCTGACACAAACACTTGGATATTTGATTTTCACACACACACGCACGCATGCACCTGGGAAAGGCTGGCACAGATTTGCCAGCTGTGCACCCTCTGCCCAGACTACAAGGTAAGGGTTCTTCGTGTTTCACTGTTGCAATCATCACATTTGGGTTATCTTCTTGCAGTAGCCCTCAGTCGGCCTGATTATCAAAGTCTTGGGTCCTGCGTCAGTTGTTGTTTCATCTTCCATGATGTCAGGTAGTCAGGAATATAAAGTTGCCATGTGGTGCCCAAAGCAGAAGCAGTTCGCAAGTGCCGGTCGGCCGACTCCTGAAATTTTTGTTTTCGAGTTTCAGAAACAGTCTTCAGCTATGCTAAGTACCCCATTGGGGAAACGTTTGCTCTAAACCGATGTCAGTAAAAGTCAATAATTGTATTTCTTGTGGAAAGCAAATACCTCATAAAGATTTTCATTCGTACTGTATTCCTTGCCAAGGTCCTGACCACGACGTACCTCACTCTCGGTTTTGTGCCTTATTTAAACTATGAACTATTCGTCATCGGTATATTTATGCTTCAAAATATTTTGATACTTGGTTCAATTACCCAGATATGGCTTTGGTAAGCCACCCGACTACCGACATTCTGAAAAAATGCAAAGATAAAGACAGAGACAGACCGCATAGGTCCAAAGCTGCCGACGATGCTTCTCTTAAGCTAGTCGTCAGTTCACTGGTAATCAGTGAGGTGCTTTCGCAGCCCCCGATACCTGCTTCTTCAGATTCCCAGGCCTCTACTGAGACCCATTCAGAGTCTGGTATGCCACAAGATGCTTCAGCTGTGGAACCTGTGGATATCTCTACCTTGAATGGGTCCGGAGCCGCTGTGCAGGCACCGGCTTCTGAGGGTGTATTCAGGCCTACTGACTTGCATATTAAACCAACTCCATCTTCTTCAAGGCCTAAAACTCTATACATTCCTAGAAAACCGACTCCCAGACTGTATGGTCAGGTCTCTATGCCTAAAAAAACAAATGATAAGAATGACAGAAGACCTTATTCCTTTAATCAGGGGAAGCCAACCTTCCCCCTCTAAGAGACCTAGGACTGAGTTTACTTATGATTCTTCTGATCAGGATTCTGAAATTTCTGTTTCCTCTGATGACCATGATTTACCCTTATCTACCTATGAGGATTCTGATGCAGAGGACTCTTGGATTTCACTTTTGGTGAAACCTTGCATACTCTTAGGGAGTATTTCCACTGGGAAAGCCAGGATTACTGTCACTCTAAAAAGAGGCTTAGAGATTTCTTACTCCTGCCCCAACACAGGCCTGTAGCTATCCCCCCTGTACTGGACATTGTTAATGATGCCTTTTCAGAATCTAGCTTGGCCCCTGACTCTTTACTTCTTACTCCCAGAAAACCTGATCGATATTACAGGGTTCCTGACTCTCACAAGTTCCTTTTGAAAATCCTACTGCGGATCCTGAGACCATATCACAGTGAACCAAGGGCATTAAGTCTACTACTGCCAAAAATCCTACTTCCTTTGATAGAGATTCCAGGGCGCTGGATAGATGGGATAAGAATGTATACACTTCTGCAACCTTGGCCATTAGGGCCTTAAACTGACAGTTTCAAGTATCAGCAGCATATTATTGGATTGCTTAAACAGAAAATTATGTTGATTCCTGACTGTGCTGAAAATAAAGATTTACAGGATTTAATGCATTCTGCTGAACAAGTTGGAAAACATACTTTGCAATGTGGTTTTGATTCACTAGAGGCATCTTGCAGGGCTGCCGTTACTGGGTCTGTACTTAAAAGGCATGCTTGGCTTAAGGAGCAATCTTTGCCAGATCATGTTAAAGCTAAATTGCTGGATGCTCCCTTAAACCAAGACTGCCTGTTTGGCAATAAAGCAGAAGTAGTACTTAAAAAAATGGAGGAAAAAGCAAAGCTAAATCTATGTAAACTGTTAAAGATTTCCTGCAAGTACAGCCTCCCAGATTTAGTAGGCATTGGCCTTCTAAAAATTGGTCCTTTCCTGCCTCTTCCAGACCTTCTCAGTCCAAACCCAGAACCAGCAGAACACCCGGGCTTCAGTCCCAAGGTACTCACAGGGCTAAGCAGTGGGGGGCTCCCACTTCCAAAGCAGGGAATGGTAAGACTCCCCCCTGTGATAAACTGTCTCAATGACTTGACTCTAAATCTTCCAAGCCCTGCACAACTGACTGTTCCTTTAGGGGGAAAGATTGCCCTGCAGGCAAAAAACTGGGAATTTATTACCCATGACAAATGGGTTTTAAATGTAGTTTCCCAAGGATACAGATTCCACTTCCACTCTTTACCAACCTCAAATGGTTGGCCAGATCTACCCCCAAGTCAGTGGGCAGAGGCTCAAAAACAAATTCTCTCTCTCAAGTATCAGGGCTATTCAGCTTGTCTCAGAAGAGGAAAAGGGGACAAGGTTTCTACTCAAGACTTTTCCTGGTGCCCAGAAAAGACAACTCCTGGTGTCCTATCCTGGACCTCTTTATCCTAAACACATTTTTGGTGATCCCAAAATTCAAGATGTTAACTCTTCACCAGCTGCTTCCTATGCTAGGCAAGGATGCCTGGTTGGCAACACTGGATTTAAAGGAAGCCTACCTGCACATCCCAATAAGGGAATCTTGCAGAAGATACCTATGCTTCAAAGCAGGCTACATGCACTATCAGTTCTCTGCACTGCCCTTTGGCTTATCTACTGCGCCCAGGGTATTCACAAAGTGCCTAGCTCTAGTCATTGCATTTTGCAGGCAAAGAAATATTCATATATACCCATACCTGGACAATTGTCTAATTCAGGAAGAAAGCCAGGACATATTATTGAATCATCTGGCATTTGTACAGAAATTGCTAACTTCTCTGGGGTACACCATAAACGAAAAGAAATCACATCTTGTACCCTGCCAACAAATTGTATTCCTGGGAGCAAGCTTGAACACAATTTCCCAGATGGCTTTCCTCACTCCAGAGAAACAAGTTCATTTGACAGCCTACTTCAAACTACTGGCCACAAAGACCCAGGTATCTGCAAGGAAAATACTGCAAGCCCTAGGGTTCATGGCCTCCTGCATTCTCCTAAATTCATATTTGTATGTAAAAAGCCTATGGTGTCAACATTTTCAGGATCTAGAAGCAATGATTTCTATCATACCTTGTCTACAGATAGAGTTCCTTTGATGGGCAGAGGCCTGCTACCTAAACAAGGGACTGCCATTCACTCTACCCCCTGCCTCCCAAACCCTAACAACAGATGCTTCAGACTATGCATGGGGGGCACACTTGACAGGGAGGTGCATTCAGGGCAAATGGAACCCTTGTCAAATACACCTGCATATCAATCTAAAAAAATGTTAGCCGGAATGCTCTGACAGCCTTCAAGGACAACATTCTTCCAGGACAATTAATGGTAAAGACAGACAACACCACTGTTATGTGGTACATAAACAGGCAGGGGGGAAGCCACTCATACCCTCTCTGCAGACTAGCCATGGCTCTGTGGATCACAGCCTTGAGCTACCAAGTGCACCTACAGGGTCAGTTCTTGCCAGGAAAGCTAAAATACACTGGCAGACGAACTAAGCAGAAACATGAACCCACATGAGTGGAAACTGGAATCAAATATATTCAACATGTTGAGAAACAAATGGGGGAGCCCAGTGATAGACCTGTTTGCCTCCCCCCAGAACTACCAGTTGGAGAAATTCTGCACGAGGACTCCCCACAAACAAGCTTGGAAAGTGGATGCCCTGTCCTTTACCTGAAAAAGTTTATGCCTTTCCCTCTCTGCCTCTCCTCTCCAAGGTGCTACTAAAGATCATACAGGACAAACCAAGGATGATACTGATTGCACCAGACTGGCCACGCCAACACTGGTACTCCCTTTTGCGCAGCATGTCACTGCTGGCACCATTGCACCTGCCTCAGACCCCTGCCCTGCTGTCCCAGCAGGAGGGCCAGATTCTGCACCCACAGCTTCAAACCCTGAACCTGGCAGCCTGACTAATTACCTGATCTCTCCATTACCATCCCTCAGTAAGCAAGTGCTGGATGTCATTCTGGAGGCAAGGAGGACTAGTAGTAGAAAATCCTATGCTGAAAAATGGAAAAGATTCTGTTCCTGGAACCAAACTCAGGGGATGCCCAATTTACTTCAGATTCTTCAGTACTTAACTGCGATGCTTCACAAGGGCCTTTCCTTTTCCTCCATCAAAATTTATGCCTCAGCCATTTCACCTCATTAAAACACAGAACCCACTCATCTTCTCTCATCCACTGATGAAGCAGTTTCTCAGAGGGGCCAAAAACTTAAGACCACCCAGGAGAGCCCTTACTCCAGCCTGGGACCTTAACTTTGTATTGGAAAAACTCACTCTACCTCCTTTTGAGCCAGCAGCAAATGCAGAGTTGAAATTCCTTTCTTGGAAAACAGCCTTCCTTTTAGCCATCACTTCAGCTAGAAGGGTGTCTTGAGTTACAGGCCCTCATGGCAGTGGAGCCTTTCATTATCTTTCATGTGGATAGGGTGTCCCTCAGGACCAATCCCTCCTTCATGCCCAAGGTGGTATCCATTGTGGCCCTTAATCATTCCATTCATTTGCCACCCTTCTTTTCTAATCCACAGAACAAAGGGGAACGAATACTGCACTCATTAGATGTGCACAGACAACTTAGATTTTACTTGGACAGGACTAAACCTCTCAGGAAATCTGAACAGCTGCTGGTTGCATTTGCTGTAGGGGCAGAGGGGAAGGCCATTTCAAAGCAAACCATTTCTAAATAGATAGGCCATTGCATTCATTTCTGCTATAAGCACCATGGAAAACCTACCCCACAGGGGATAACACCACATTCAACCAGGGCTGCATCTACCTCTACTGTCTTTCTCAGAAGTGTCCCTACCAGGGACATTCTAGAAGCTGCTACCTTGAGTTCTGTACATACCTTCACCAAGCATTACCATTTGCCAATTTTCTCTAAATCCAGAGCTGGCTTTGCCACTACAGTCTTGCAGGGCCTTATAGCTGGTCCTAATGCTATCTAAGTTCCTCCTTCCATCCTTAGCTTTGGGAATCTACCCAAATGTGATGACTGCAACAGTGTAACATGAAGAACATAGTACAGTTGTGTACACTTACCATAAATATAGATGTTAGAGTGTATTCACTGTTGCAGTCCTAGTTACCCTCCATCCAGCCCCCCTGACTTCTATTGGCTATACCTCTATTGTTTACTATGCTTAAAGCTTTTTGGTGTATTTGATTTTTTATTGGAGGTGTAACCTTGTATATTTATTTGCTTCCCATTATGATGGGGCACCTGACATCTTGGGCAAGAAAAACTGATGTAATGGCAACGGCTGCATGCTTTATACCCCTGACTACCTGATGTCATTGAAGATGAGGCAGCAACTGACGCTGGACCCAAGACTTTGATAATCAGGCTGACTGAGGGCTACTGCAAGCAGATAACCCAAATGTGATGACTGCAACAGTGAATACACTTGAACATCTACATTTATGGTACATGTACACAACTGTACTTTACGCTGCCACTAGTCAGCTACACTAAAGCTCTTACAGGGGTACCCAATTATGCTGAGTAAAATTAATACTGATACAAATGGTAGTGTTTAACCAGTGCAGCAGGACTTTCAGGAACGGCCACAATGACGCTAAAAAAGCATAAGTACTCTTAAGTTGTTAAAAGTATTCTCTGAAAGACCAGCCACAATGAAAGGTATAGAAATATGTAATAATAAATAAAAATAGAAAACATGAGAATACTGAATATCTAGTTACAGTGAACACCAGAGTTTCAATCACAGGAGCTATAAAAAAACACAGATGCAGAAGAACAGTACTTAACTAATCTCATATTTTCCTGATTGACTAAATAATTACTAATCCCTAGTTAAGTTATTTACTACAGCAAGGCAAGATGAGGTGTATGGTTGTGTGAGATATCTGGGAGAGATCTTTCTTGTCAGGTTCCGAAAAATAATGTGCTGCTGAGAGAGTTCTGTCATATCCCTCACTAATATCTAAAAAGTCATTTCCGTGCTGGTTATAGAATGACATCACTCTGGTCACCTGACTCTGGTACAATACATACTCAGAGGTTTGCGAAGATCTGTTTCAGCATCTGAAAGCTATAAAACAATTTCAAAAACTTCACTCTTCCAGGGTAGCAATTAGTTCACCCATAAGGGCAATACAGTAAGATTCCTAGTCCTGTTTTTCCCAGACATTTTTGTCTCTGGCTGCAATCAGACCTGTAAGATAAAATCTTTATGGCCTAAACTAACCCATTTAATTTTCTTCCTATTTTTCAAAATTAGCTATACTGAGATTAAACTCTTCCCTTCCAGAATTCTCTGTTAAAACATGTACATTTAATCAGTTATACATGTATGTTTGAGAGTATTATTATCATTATATCTCTTTTCTGTCCAGCAGGACCCACTGTTGATGCATTTTTAAACACAAGCATGTGTACAAATCAGTGTGGTAGTCAAATGACATATTCTCTACAAAACTCCAGCTAGCTATGCTGGCATATATTACATGTGCACTGCCTACTCTCCCTGACACAGATGGCACTACCTCATATCATCACAGCTTCTATGTATTTTTGTGTGTTTCCATATGGGGGGGGGGTCAGGTTATAAATCACGTCAGGCATAGTTCCAAGGGAAAGTTGTTTGGGCTGTTGGTATCTAATCCAAAATGCTTTCCTTTTTAGTTACTTTGTATGCCATATGTATTAGCTGTGTTAATCCATACACATTTACAGTGGGAATAGGTTTGTGAGTACACTTGCGCCAATCAATATTGAGATACTCTAGGATTATTGTATTTAAGGAGGAAGGAACCTGTGTGAATAATTAACACTGGAGTACTTTTTGCCCCTAGATTAAATTAGTTTTTTTTTTTTTTTTTTTTTTTTTTTTTTTTTTTTTTTTTGTAGCTTTAATATTTCGCCACAATATTGTTTACTGTTGTTGCTCACAAGTCTTCAACTGAACCCCTTGCATATTTGATACTTTTTCATCCATTAATGACATTGTTTGTGTGGTGGATGCTTTAAGAACTATTGATTTCAAATTTTGGACAAATTGATTATGAATTATTAAATAGCATTGATATTTATTTTTTTATTTATACCACTGTGTCATAATCTTCCATATTATTTAATAACTTTAATTTTTATGTACACTTTGTTAGCCAGGTTAGTGCCACTAGGCCAGTGACTTCTTTTCAGTTGAGACCAGAACCAGAAGTTAATTTAATGCTAACTTGGGGAAATTTGGCCATAGCACCGGGGAACTTACCCTACCCTTTTTTTTTTTTTTAATAAGTGCCATGGGATCTTTTACATTCACCTGAGTTACCTCCACCTTAAGCATATGGGGAATTGGTTTAATGTGTCATTCGAAGGATGATAAACTCAGGAGTGCAGCACACTCCCTTATGATACTCTGCAGTGTTATTATTGGAAATTTAATCCAACTACTTGGTGTGGGAATAGAAGCCATAGATGACTTCTTCCAGCACCAAAGGCGAATGTGCTACCTCTTGAGTCACTGCGACTGCATCTGTTAGATGCAGTTACAGACATTATTACTATAATAAGGGTTTTTAGGGCTCATATTTGTAAATATGCACTTACATTTGTGAGTAGTTTATATTAAATGTTTGTGTCTTACCCACCGGAAATGGGATGCCATTGTTTTTAAATCTCATACAAGTCAGTTGATGGTCATATTTTGCTCGATCATTAACTGATACATATTTATTTCTTTTCTGGATACACATTGGGGAGAAAACCTTGTTTGGTTCCTTGTGCTGGTTTTGGTAGTTTTGCAAGAAAATATGTAAAACTTCTTATTTTCAATATTCAATATGTAGAAGGTGTGTGACAGTGTAAGCAGACATGCAGTGAGTTATAAGAATGCTAAAGATCAGAAATAATTTCTTTGCATTTAATAAAGCTTTTTGATTTATCCCTTTATTTTTTTTAGCATCAGAGTAGGTCCAGTAGTCTATATCACTGCACAGATACTGTAATGATCAGGCTAATTAAAATGCATTCATTGATAACATTGACTGGTAGCTAGCGCTTGGCATTAACTGGTGACTAGATTAAATTAGAATATAGTAGGATTTGGTGAAACACATGCTAAAGTAGGGTTTTTCAATAATGAAATAAATGTAACTTGCCAAAAATTAATCTGTTGACCACAACCTTAAAATGGAAGGGGTTGGTTGGTCTTTTTCCATGCTTAAAATACCTGTGTGTGCTTCTGCTCTTGTATCCAGGTAAGTGATGCATGTATTAGCTCAGACGTAGCAGGGTGTACAGAACAAAAATGATCACATACTGCTCTGACTTGTGCACGTTCCTTTCCAGTGTTGTGCAGTTCTTTAGTGCATTTCTTCTCTGTACTACCAAAGCCTGACCTGCTGGTATTTTTTATTTGGTTTGCCATCAAAATGTAGAACTGAGGTTTGGCAAATACGGGAATGGCGAATGTGTGTTGGCTGATTCCCGTATTGCCGAACTACAATTCCATAAGTGTTCTGTGCAGCGAATGCCACTGTGCATTCACTCATATGTGGTCGGCGTTAAGACTAGAGATTGCAGTACAGTGTGGATCGAGAAATTTACTCTCTTCCTCACTGTAGTGTGAACTTGGGGTTGGAATATGTAATTTGCAGGGGGTGTGTGAGGCAGGGGGGCTTGCCCCCCTGCAAAAACTTGTATGTCTATACTGCTGGAAAGCAAGTAGGTGTAAGTGGCAGCAGGTGTTACTAACAATGATATCGAACATACCAAATACGATATCATCTGAGATTTGTTTTCGAGATTGTAACCTAATTATTATGCAGCACGTCAGTATTGTGACTCGATAATGTGTAAACGCATTACAGTGTGCATTTCACTCTTTTAATAGCAAACGGTGTATTTGGCTTGCCTTGATGCTGCGTACTTCAGTGGACCAGCCTGTTATGGGCAACTTGTCCTTTAATAAGTAAGAATTTTGTCACAGTCCGTTACACAGTATTTTCACAGCATAACATTCTTTTGCGAGATGATGATGACTTACTGCTTGTTTTAGTCTTGTTTGCTCATTTGTAAATACCTTAGTTAACTTATTGGCATTTGAATCTGCTTTAGTTGTAAACTATCCGTAAATCTGTATTCCTATTTTGCTGTGGCTTACATGCTGTTCACTATTGTATTTGTCTTTTTATAAGAATTGCATTGAAGTCTTGTGAAAAACCCTTTTTTTTGAGTATTTTCTGCAGTCTGTAGAATGTACCATGAAGTGGACTTTCTAAAACTTGTGTGCCTTACTTAGAATTCCTGATGTGCTGTTACTGTAAGTGAAAAAGAAAAATATATCTGTTTTTGTTGAATGAGTGATTCCTGCCTACTTTCAGTGGGTACCCGAGGTGGTATTTATTGGTTATGGGTAATATGACCAGGACAGCAGAAGAGACTTTTTAGGTTTGAAAAAATAATACAAGGGTTGTAAGTTTGTGAAAGCAGAAGTAGAACTGACTAGTGTGAAAGAAATATAAATTTAAAGGAAAATTGTTTCAAGAACAGATGGAACAGAGTATGCTTTTGTATTAAAATTTTGTGGATAAGCTGTTGAATGATGTTCTTCATCTCACATTGCTGCAGTCCTTACACTTGGGTAGTCCGCTGTCCTCGGTCGGCCCGAATATCAAAGTATTAGGCTGACGTCGGTCAAGGCGCTTAAGACTGACATCAGGACGTCAGGGTACAAATGCGCATGACCGACGTCATATCCTCAGTCTTTTTTGCCGCATGGTCCGATGCAGAAGCAGCGTTGCAAGTGCCGTTCGGCGTTCTGAAATTTTTCGAATTCGGAGTTTCAGACCGAATCAAAGTTGGCTAAGTACCCCGTTGGGGAATATTTTAGTTTTTTCTTGCCTCAGTGGTTTACCGGATGTCAGAAAAAGTGAATAACTGTATTTCTTGTGGGAAGCAGATACCGCATAGGGACTATCATACTTTGTGTATTCCTTGTTTGGGGCCTGAGCACGACGTTGTTGGGTGTCGCTTTTGTGCTAGGTTCAATAAGTGCACTATTGCGAAGGTTAGATTGTGCCAGGTTGGTCTTCGGAAGCGGTGAATTTATAATATGCCGCGGGATGCCCCGACGCCCGCTTCTTCAAGAAGCGCAAAGACAAAGCAGCTAAACCCAGGCAAGAAGAGTCGTCCGCACCGGACGCCGGTTCTTAGAGGTCAGTGGAACCGGTGGTTCCACCGGAGGCTTCTCTGGAGTCCCAGGGGGAGACTTTGATATTGCAGGATGTGGCCTCTCAGGAGGCTGGTCAGGCTGAAGGGGCTTCTCAAGTTACTGTACTCCCCTCCCTTCCTAGGGTGGTTAGGCCCTCTCCTTCTGTTTCCAAGGCTTCTCCCAGA
This sequence comes from Protopterus annectens, assembly GCF_019279795.1. Lineage (NCBI taxonomy): Eukaryota > Metazoa > Chordata > Ceratodontiformes > Protopteridae > Protopterus > Protopterus annectens. The sequence continues at coordinate 283,396,172 of NC_056745.1, read as the reverse complement.
GGCAGGCCAGGTTTAGCTTCTGTTGGTGTCACTCTTAGTTCTACAGGATCTGTGCCCAAGAAGCACATGCTTAAAATGGCAGAAGATTTAATTACTTTGATTAGAGGTTCTTTGCCCCCTCCTGATAAGAGGCCTAGGGTGGAACCAGAGTTGGGGAGTTTTGAGCAGGCTTTGGATGTTTCAGAGTCTTCGGCTGAAGACTTGCAGGAGTACTCTCCTTATTCTGATTCTGATGCAGATGATTCGACTCCTTCTGCTTCTCCTCCAGAGGATTTTTCTTTTTCAGAGACTCTTCATTCCATGACGGAACATTTTAAGTGGGAAGGTCAGGACTTCTCTGATTCCAGGAAAAGGCTTAGGGAATTTTTGCTTTTACCCCAGCATAGGCCTTTGGCTATACCACCTGTTCTGGATGTTGTGGAAGATGTGTTTGCAGAGGCTTCACTTAATCCTGATTCTTTGCCTCCTGCTCCTGTTAAACCGGATAGGTATTACAGGGTGCCTGAGGCTCATAAATATCTTTATAAGAGTCCTAGGGCGGACCCAGAAACTGTTAGTCAGGGACCTAAGGGTGTCAAGGCCTCTGTTGTAAAAATCCGGTTCCTCCAGATAAAGAGGCCAGAGCTTTGGATAGATGGGGAAAGAAAGTCTATACTTCTTCCACCTTAGCTATGAGGGCTTTGAATTGCCAGTTTCACATGTTGAAATATCAAAACTATCTTCTTACTCAATTGAAGTCTAAGGTAGATGCTCTGGCGGAAGGCATTGAGTGTAAAGAATTACAAGATTTGGTTCATGTCTCTGAACAGGTGGGTAAGCATTCTTTACAATGTGGTTTTGATGCTGTACAGGCCTCGCCTAGGGTGGCTGCCACTGGGTCAGTTCTTCGCAGGCACGCCTGGCTGAGGGATCAGAATTTATCTGACCATGTTAAGACAAGGATTTTGGATGCTCATTTACAGTCTGATGTGTTGTTTGGTTCTCCTGTGGAGTCAGTCTTGAAGAAAATGGAAGACAAGGCTAAGTCTATGCAGGCTGTTAAAGATTTTTGCAAGTTCAGCCTCCAAGTTTAGTAGGAATTGGCCTGCTAAGGGGTGGACGTACCCTTCTTATGATTCACAGTCTAGGGGTAGATCTAGACGTGGTAGGGGCAGAGCTCAGAGCTCCTTCAGACCTAGAACAGGGAGTTCACCTGCACAATCTTCGGGTGAGGGCAGGGGCCAGTCCTTTCGTAAACAGGCCCAATGACCTACCTTTTCAGCTGCCAGATCCTTCTTGCCTGGCAGCACCTTTGGGAGGAAGGTTGGCACTCTTCAAGGAAAATTGGAGTTTGATTACCCAAGACAGATGGGTATTGGATATCATACACCAAGGTTACAGGTTTTATTTCCATACCTTGCCTCCTTTCAAAGGCATGCCGGACGTTCCTCCTCAGCAAAGACTAGAGGCTCTCAAACAAATTTCTCTGCTGCTTCAAATAGGGGCCATACAGCCGGTCCCTCTGCCAGAAGTGGGCCTAGGATTTTATTCTCGCCTGTTCCTAGTACCAAAGAAGGGGAACACGTGGAGACCAATTTTGGATTTATCTATCCTCAACACTTATCTGGACATTCCCAAGTTCAAAATGTTGACGTTACAACAGCTTTTACCTCTGCTGGGCAAAGATCACTGGATGGTGACTCTGGATCTCAAGGAGGCTTACCTTCATGTTCCTATCAGGCTAAGTTGCAGGAAGTATCTGCGCTGGGCTGGGACTTCTCATTATCAGTTCTCTGCATTGCCCTTTGGCTTATCTACTGCGCCCAGAGTGTTCACGAAGGTTCTGGCTCCAGTGATAGCTTTCTTCAGGCTAAGAGGAATACAGATTTATCCTTATTTGGACGATTGCCTGATTCTGGCCCAAGGAAAGGACGAACTTCTTCATCATTTACAATATGTGATAGCAGTGCTAAGATGCCTGGGGTATTCTGTGAACGAAATAAAGTCCAGTCTAGTACCCTCTCAGGACATGTGCTTTCTGGGTGTGAGACTGAATACAGCATCCCAGATGGCCTTTTGACCCCGGACAAACAAAAGAATCTTTCTCTTTACTTCCATCAATTGTCTCATCAGTCCAGGCTGACTGCAAGGACAGTCCTTCAAGCCTTGGGGTTCATGGCATCTTGTATTCTGGTGCTTCCCAATGCCAAACTGCATATGAGGAAGCTACAATGGTATCTCAAAAATGTATGGACACAGCACTGCCAAGATATGGACACTGTCATTCAGATAATACCTTGCATTCAAAAGGAATTTTTGTGGTGGGCTCAGGAATGTCACCTAAACAAGGGACTCTCTGTGACCCGGCCAGAGGCGAGTTAGATTCTAACGACAGATGCCTCAGACAAAGCTTGGGGAGCTCATCTAAATGGAAAGTGGGAGCAAGACACGTGGCCTGCCAGACTTCAACATCTACATATCAACTTGAAGGAGATGTTAGCAGTCCAATTTGCATTAATAGCTTTCAAGGATTTACTTCTTCCAGGGCAGGTGTTGGTTCTAACAGACAACACAACTGTCATGTGGTACATCAACAAGCAAGGGGGAACACATTCTTATCCTCTATGCAGACAACCAATGATTTTGTGGGAGACTGCTCTCAGTTTACAGCTAAATCTTCAGGCAAGGTTTCTGCCGGGAGCACAGAACTCCTTAGCAGATGTGTTGAGCAGACAAATTATGGATCCCCACGAGTGGAAATTGGATCCTCATGTATTTCAGAAATTGACAGTGTTATGGGGAACTCCAGACATAGATCTGTTCGCTTCTCCACTAAACTACCAGCTGCCAAAGTTTTGCACAAAAGGTTTCATCCCACAGCTTGGAAAGTGGATGCTCTTTCATTCAATTGGAGCAAGCTTCATGTGTATGCCTTTCCACCTCTGCCTCTCCTCCCAAAGGTACTCCTGAAGGTCAGACAGGACAAGCCAAAGATGATTTTAATAGCTCCAGATTGGCCTCGACAGCACTGGTACCCATTACTGAGAAGTCTGGTACGGGAGCCTCCATGGCCTTTTGCCTTCGATTCCACACCTGCTGTCTCAGGAGAACAGTCATTTACTCAATGTCAAACTTCACTCTCTTCACCTAACAGCCTGGCATATTCTGTTTTGAACCCTGGAGGGTCTCAGCTTCCACAGCAAGTTTTGAATGTTATTTTGGAGGCCAGAAGGCCTAGTACAAGGAAAGTGTACGCAGATAAATGGAAGAGATTTTTATTTTGGAGTACAGCAAAGGAATTTGATGTTTCTGAGCCTAATTTAAGTGTGGCTCTTCAATATCTTACTGAGTTACTGGACAAAGGTTTGTCCTTCTCTTCTATTAAGGTTCATGCTGCAGCAATTTCTGCTCACTATGACTGTGACCCACCATTGTTTTCTCATCCTTTGTTTAAGCAATTCCTTAGAGGGGCAAAGAATATAAGACCCCACGTAGAGCTCCTACTCCTGCTTGGGATCTCAATTTTGTGTTGGAGAAACTCACTCTACAACCTTTTGAGCCTGCAGCTACTGCCGAGTTGAAATATTTATCATGGAAGACTGCTTTTTTGTTGGCCATTACCTCTGCAAGAAGGGTTTCTGAATTACAGGCCCTTATGGCGGTTGAGCCTTTCTTAATTTTCCATAAGGATAGGGTATCTTTGCACTAATCCTTCCTTTATGCCTAAAGTGGTTTCTAGTGTGGCTTTAAACCAAACTATTCATTTGCCTACTTTTTATGTAAACCCCCAAAATAAAGGGGAAAAGATTTTGCACACTTTGGATGTACACAGGCAGTTGCGATATTATTTGAGCAGAACTAAAGGGTTCAGGCAGTCTCAGCAGTTATTTGTTTCATTTGCTTTGGGTTCTCAGGGCAAGCCTGTGTCAAAACAAACTATTTCTAAGTGGATTGGGTTTTGTATTGCTTTCTGTTATTCCCATCATGGTAAGGAGATTCCAGCTGGGATTAGGCCTCATTCCACTAGGGCTACTGCCACTTCTACAGCGTTTTTAAGGGGTGGCAACTAAAGATATTTTGGAGGCAGCTACTTGGAGTTCAGTGCATACTTTCTCTAAGCATTATCACCTTCCACTTTACTCTAAATCTAGGGCTGGTTTTGCCACTGCAATTTTACAGGGCATTTTGGCAGCTCCTACTGCTTTATAGTTTTGCCATCCTCCCTTACCTCTGCTTTGGGATTCTACCCAAGTGTAAGGACTGCAGCAATGTGAGATGAAGAACATAGTACAGTTTTGTACCTACCATAAATGTAGATGTTCGAAGATCCACATTGCTGCAGTCCAATTTACCCTCCCTCCTTCCCCTCTGTAGTTAGAGGCGGTTGTGTGGGTTGGGTTGTAAATATTGTGGATATTGTATATTTTGTACATATGATTAGTGCAAGGGTGGTTGGTTGTTTTCTGCTGTCTTTTGGTTTTGACCTTTCTTTTTAGGGTCTTCTGACATCTGGGGCAAGAAAAGACTGAGGATATGACGTCGGTCATGCGCATTTGTACCCTGACGTCCTGATGTCAGTCTTAAGCGCCTTGACCGACGTCAGCCTAATACTTTGATATTCGGGCCGACCGAGGACAGCGGACTACCCAAGTGTAAGGACTGCAGCAATGTGGATCTTCGAACATCTACATTTATGGTAGGTACAAAACTGTACTTTTTGTGCAAGGTATTTAGTGAATACATGAATGAATACGTCAGGAGGAAATGGGAAGCGTTTGTGTGAATAATAACATTTATTAAAAATGAAAGGTGATAATTAAAATTCAAGGCTGCTAACTGATTAACTTTGGCTTATTGGTAAGGTCTCAGTTTCTCTGGAGTTAAGTGCTGACCTCTCGCCATTTTCTGTATGCCGTTTTTAAATGTTCTACTCAGGTTTACGCAAGTTTTCTGTGGTCTGGATATTTCAGTTTTCTCCTATCTACCAAAAACATGCTGCTTAATTGGCTACACTATAAATTGTCTGTGTGTGTTTTGGATTTCACTTTGCTGCGGTCACAGTCAGCAAAGATCTGAGAAGGATCCATTCACATACCTGGTTAGCAAATAAATTGTCTCTAGTTATAAAATCATGACTAAGATTTGATATTTGTGTTTGATCAGTAGTTAAGTCAATAGGAAAAAAATATATTTTGGTGGGTGAAGGAGATGATACAATTAAATAGAAAAGTGACGACAGCTGTTTATTGCAAGCATAGTCTAGATACAGACGATTATAATTCAGTTGCCCATTGTAACTGTTAAAGTATTCAGGAAATGGATTTCAGCAAACTCACCTCAGAAGTGAAACTTGTAAGTAAATCTTGAAATCCATTTCAAGAATACGCACCAAACTGGAATTTTGCTGTTGGACCTGATCATTATTCTTTGTTATACATGGGTTGTTTTACATACCCCATTTTATTATCAGTTAAATAGAAAAAGTAAAAGACAAAGTGTTTTCAGCCAGCAGTTTTAAAACCTGACACTTCACTTGGCCACACTTTTTTGTGTATGTGGTAGAGTGGTTTGTGTCACAGATTTCAGAACTGTCAGGAGGTTTGTTTTAGTTCAAGTTTTGTAGTACTGCTGTCTTGTTTGTCAACAGAAGTCCAGATGACAACAACCCTGAAAAGTGCTTGGCAAGGCTGATGTCACAGAAGTTTAAATCAATGATGGGATTCATGGAGATGCGCTGTATGCCATAGCAAGGCTCGAGTCACATAGTTGGGATACACTGCAATGTGAAAGTATGCACGATAATCCAAATGGCAGCATTGTGCTGTAATAAACAGCTAACTGTGCTTTGATGTGGAAAGTTGAGCAGTGTTAACAATCTGTAAGGCAGCCACAGAATAGCAGAGCATAAAGTCAGGTGTAGAGCAAGGAAATGGCCACACTCTGGCTAGTACAAACTTATCCAGATTGGAAGGCTAATGCTACCTGCTGGTTTTCCGTGGTGGGACAGGCTGTTAGCAAGACTACAACTGCTTCAGAGGGATGACAGTAGGACTCATTAGATCGTTGAGATAGGTTACAGTAGTCATTGTCAGGGGCCACACCCTCCTGGTGGCCTGACAACAGGTGCCTTTTAGTTGAGCACATCAGCAGTCCTTTCCAGGAATGGCATGGTAATGCCTACCCAACAGTCAGTTGCACTGTCAGCTGCATCCTGCACCATCTGCAGCACTTACAGCCGGGCCTCAGTAGGGGATTGAGCCAGCATACCTACCCTGGAGAGGTTGGACTTTACCACCCCCCCCCAGTGAGACACTCACAACCCTTTCATCTACCACATCTGTAGCCACAGCAGTTTGTTGGCATCATCATCATGGAAGTGCTTCGGGCTTTCATACCAGTGCCTACATATTTCTCACCGGGCTTGTTACTGCGAGTAGCTTCAGTCAGTAGCTTAACCTCGCTGAACAAGACGTCCACTTTCTTAAATAGACCTACACAGGGTCCTAGCAGCTGCTGCCTGAACTGGTTGATAACAAACTGACCTTTGACTACCATATTGGCTCTGTTATATGGAAACCTTTCTACATGGCTCACCTCATTAGTAAGGGTATCTCATTCAGGGACAAGGTGGTCAACATCCCTGTATTCTTCCCTTATAAGACCCATTGAGTACAGCGCCCCTTTCGGCATGTACCTCACAAAGTACATGTAGCAGCTGGAGAGACCACACAGGTTCCTCACCAGAAGAATCCAGGACCTCAAACATCTACCCTACACAGATAGGCTAAAAGCCCTGTCTCTCTACTCAGTCTTTTACAGACTCCTCAGAGGTGACCTGTCTGGCATACAAAGCAATCTCATACCCCACCCTGATGGAACTGCTGCATATCCACAAGTCAAGCTCTACTCGAGTAACCAGCATGTGTGACCTCAGCCTTGTCTGACATTAATAGGAATTGTTGGCGGGACAGATTTGTGTCCTAGAGATTCCCCCTTTTGTGGAATAGACTCCCTCTCCACGTAAAGCAGAGTACCTCATTAAACCTTTTTAAGTGCAACCTGGATAACTTGATGAGGAATAGGAAATACACCCCTGGGATTCCACCTGTGTCCCTGCTTGACAGTGAGCATAGGGTGCTGACTTGTTGGAACATGGGCTAAATTCTTGGCCTGGGTTTGTAAGGGCATCAGGGCCAATAGCCTAGTAACTTCCTATGATCCTATGGCTGTATAGGACAAGGCACATGATTTTGCTTCTGTTACCTTACCAGGCAGGTGCTTAATGTGGCACACTAACGGTAACAGCCGTAGCAATGAATGACATGTATAACAACATGGTAGCCTGTGATTCATGCTGTTAATGCAGTTTCCAAGTTTTGAACAGCACAGCCTAAGGCTGCCTTGAAGGATGACCCACACACTTGTACAGACAGAGTGCACAAGCTCTTGGACATGCACCACACCAGTGACAGCTGGTAGGCATAACTATATGTCCTATCAGTTGTCTATTTCATTAAATTACAGTAGCTCATAGACATATATAGGACCTGCGTTCATTTGATTACATACTCTGCAACTTTGTATGTATTTGCAGCTGAAACAGATACATAGCCATTTTAAGCACCAACCCATGCACCAAAAGAGCAGTAGCTGCAGCAGTATAGCAGTTTGAAGCAATTGTCTGACAACAGAGAGGCAGTTTAAAGTGACCCAGGCCTGAGGGAGGTACATAGTGATCTGCAGTACTGTGGTAAGATTTACCTTTGTATCCCTGTGGGTCTTTGTGTGGCAGCCACCACAGCTGTAAATATGCAGGTCTGTCTCTACTACTAGTTTGTGATCTCTCTAACTTTATTCCTGTCTCCCCTTCAACCTCCCCCCAGGAAATACCTTTAAATATAACTGCCCCTACTATCACTAGGGAACAGGTCCTCCGTGCTCTCTATAACGCCAAAAACAGGTGCATCAATGGGCCCAAACATCCCAGGATGCCTTCTAAATAGCATGAGACATGACCTGTCAGGCCACCTGGAATTGCTTTTTAACTGTAGTCTCCCAAACGGGTTTCATGCCTTCTGAATGTAGAACAGCAGCAGTCATCCCCCTGCACAAAGGTAAGCCATCTACAGACCTTGGAAACCCATAAGTCTCTCTAGTCTCGTATGCAAAGCCATGTAAATGATCAGTAACGACAGAGGAAACCTCCATACACTGGACCCAACCCATTTTGGTTCATCAAGAGCAGGTCATGGCTACTGAACCTGGTGGACTTCTTTGAGAAGGTCACCGAAGCAGTGGATGAGGGCAGAATGGTTCACACTGCCTGCCTTGACCTGGCCAAGGTATTTGACACAATACCCCCACTTGAGGATTGTTGACGCACTCCAGAGGTTAGGTATAAACCCTTATGTCACCTGATGGATAGCCAGCTGGCTCACAGAAAGGACCCAGAAAATTAGACTTGGGGAGTCCTCCTCTATTAAGAGGCCAGTCGCAAGCAGAGCCCCCCAGTGATCAGTCCTGAGACCGCAATTACTTTTATGAAGTAAAGGCCAATGTCACTGGCCTCAGAATGACTAAATTTTCAGTTGATTGTAAACTAGGAGAAGTTGTAGAATCCCCCACCTGCACAGATGTTCTCCTGGAAGGGCTGACGCATAGAAATAACTTGTATCAGAACCATGGACAAATGACAAGAAATGCATAACTGTATCCTTTGCGAAGTCTTCACCTCTGGTAACTGTCATATTGAAAACATACCCCAAAGAGATGACCCAGTACTCAGGAACTTGGGGATTCACACAGACAATAATTTAACCTTTAACCATCATGTGTGTACAGTAGTGAGGAAATCATTCCATGTTGTGCATGCAGGTATGGCTTCTAGGTCCAAAGAGGTCATTGTTCCACTGCATTTAGCATTCATCAGACCTGACACTGAGTACAGTGCCCCATTTGGTATATATCTAACCAGGCGCGTCCAGCAGTTGTTAACGTCCACAGAGATTCCTCACTAAAAGAATACAGGGCATAAGTAACATGTAACATGTTCTGTGCAGACCACTTCATGACCGAATCCCTGTATTCCGTTTCCTATAGGCTGTTGAGGGGAGATCTATGCTTGGCATGCAAAGGATTCAGACCCCCACCCTAATGGACCTCCTGCTTATCCACAGAACAAACACCACCAGAATTATTTGTTCTAAAGACTGACACCTTGCCTGTGATATAAGTAGGACCTGCTGGAGAGACAGGTATGTATTCCAGAGACTACCCCTTCTTAGGAACAGGCCTTCCCATCCATGTGAAGCAGATTTCCTCCCTAACCCAATTCAGGTGCAACTTGGACAATTGGATGGGGAACAGGAAATGAATCCTTGATTTGGTATTTATGTCTCTAATGGGCACAGGCAGCCTGTAAATGGTTCATCTCCTACACCTCTGCTTGTAAATGCTTCATCTCCCAAGTCCCTGCTTACTCATATCAAGGGTTACAGAACTTGTTAGAGATTTGGGATGCATGGCTAGGCTTAAAAAGGCCCTTGTGGTCATTAACCTAGTACACACCTATGATCTTATGGAATGCCCTGCTATCCATAACATATCATTGACACCTAATATCTCCTGTCCGTGTTCAAACGTGTAATGTTGTGTACACTTGTGGCAACCCACTGGCCTACTATTCCCAGTATTCTCTGGCCTACAGCTATGTCTGTTTTTTATGGTTATCATCATGCCCTTAAGAAAGGGTAGATGACAAAGGTTTGAGATTTTTGCACAGCTGAGATTTACATCCAGATAGATGCAGTCAGGACCCATGAGCACTGCCTGTTTTGTAGAGTGAGTGCTCAGCCTCTGTGGAACCACTTAGAAACATTGGTCCATAACAAAAGTGGTGTTGGTGGATGGACTCTGGCAACAAATGCAATGTTGGAGGCATGTCAGTGGCATGATCAGACAGAGCTGCAGGAAGGTATGCAGCACAGTAGTAGAGGTCAGCCACTGGGAGGTTGGCTGTCTCACACAGCAAGTCTTTCTGATGAAGAGGACTCCTGTTGTTGCATAGAGATGATGAAGGCAAAGGTGTCATACATAGGGGAGTGGACACAGGTTCTGTGAATGACAAATTGTTAATGCATCTCTGAGGGAGATTCACCAAGTTAGTGACCCTACTGACTGTATACAGCAACTGTAGACCTGCAGGGTGCAGATAGACCACATGTACCACTGCATAATTTTTCCCATAGGTGTGCCAGGTCTGTAGCACACTGGAATGACAGTGGTGGTGGTGTGTGCTTGTTCTGTATCAACATACTGTGCATCACTGTTTTCATACTCAACACAAGACAATACATGTAGCATCAGCTTTACTCCATTCTGTCTTGTTTTTTATATATTCATAGGCTGGATCACTGCTACTGTGACACCTGTACAGGCTGGGTCAGTACAACAGGCTGATGTCAGATCTTTTGAAGTGTCTGATGTGGATTGATGCTGAGACACAGATCAAGTTACCTGTGGGACACAAGAACTGTCATGGGTACTGTATTGCCACCCCCTTCCTGTCACTGGAAGACATTGTCAGTGACGCAGGGTACTCATACCAAAGATCTTTATATCCAGTGGCCACCCAACTAGGATGTAACTTAAGCAGTGTGGCTTAATGTTTCATAGCACCTTTGTAAAAGTTAATGGCTGTGACCCATTCCACCTTCCCCGATGTTCATCGTGTTTCACTGTTGCAGTCATTACAATTGGGTTATCCTGCTGGCAGGCTACCCGCAGTCGGCCTGAGTTCCAAAGTCTAGGTCCGGCATTGGTTGTTGTCACCTTTTCCCTGATGTCAGTGCGCCAGGGGTATAAAAGATGCAGCTGACGTCATTTTCTTCAGTCTTTCTTGCCGCTCGGTGCCCAAAGCAAAAGCAGTTCGCAGGTGCTGGTCGGCTGACTCCTGAAGTTTTCAAATTCGAATTTCAGATCTGAAGTCTTCATTAAAGCTAAGTACCCCATTGGGGAAACTTTTTTCTTGCTCCAGACTGATGTCAGAAAAAGTTAATAACTGTATTTCTTGTGGGAAGCAAATACCTCATAAGGATTTTCATTCTTAATGTATTCCTTGCCTAGGCCCTGACCATAACGTTGCTAGTTGTCGGTTTTGTGCCAGATTTAACCAACGCACTATTAAGTGTCGGTACGATTTTGCATTTCATTAGTTTGGCAGAAGATTTAATTATATAATGCCGTTGGATCAGCCGACTACCGGAGTTTACAAAAAACTAAAAGAAAAGGACAGGCATCAGAGATCCAAAACTGACGACAAGGCTTCTTCTAGGCCTGTCGCCGGTTCTCAGTGAGGCGCTTTCGCAGCCCCTGACGCCCGCTCCCTCAGAGCCACAGGCCGCTTCCGACTCCCATGTGGAGCCAGCTGGGTCTCTGGAAACTCAAGGTACTGGACACTCGGAACTCATTCCCTCAGATGGGTCCAGTGCCACTGAGCAGGCATCGGCTTCTGAGGGTGTTTTCAGGCCTACACAGTTATATGTAAAACCTACTTCAGCTATAAAGGCAAAGACTAAAGCAGCTCTAAAGACAAAGAAACAAGTGCAGCGTTCACCTGGACAGGCCTCCATGCCTAAAAACAGATGCTTAAAATGGCCAAAGACCTTATTACTTTGATCAGGGGTTCCCATCCCCCTTCTGAAAAAAGGCCTAGGCAAGAGTTAGAATATGAATCTTCAGACCAGGTTTCCTTTTCCTCTGATTCCTCCTCTGAACAGGATTACTCTATTCCTCCCTATGAGGATTCTGATGCTGAAGAATCTATCCTTCAGCCTCTCCTCCTGAGGATTATTCTTTTGGGGAAACACTGCATACTGTGAGGGAGCATTTTCACTGGGAGAGCCAAGACTACTCAGAATCCAAGAAAAGGCTCAGAGATTTCCTTTTATTTCCCCAGCACAGGGCCCTGGCTATTCCACCTGTTTTAGACATTGTAGACAATGTATTTTCAGAGTCCAGTTTTTCTCCAGACTCTTTACCACCAGCTCCGGTTAAGCCAGACAGATACTGTAGGGTTCCTGATTCACATAAATTTCTCTATAAGAACCATGCAGCAGACCCTGAAACCATCTCTCAGGGTCCCAAAGGGGTCAAGGCTTTTACTGCAAAAACCCCTATCCCCTCTGATAGGGTTTCTAGAGCCCTAGACAGATGGGGCAGAAAGATTTATACCTCTGCTACCTTGGCTGTAAGAGCCTTAAATTGCCAATTTCATATGCTTAAGTATCAGCAATATCTTATGTCTTTGCTTAAACAGAAAATGCCAGCAAGTACAGAATGTGCAGACAATAAAGAAATGCAGGATTTATTGCATGCAGCTGAACAAGTTGGAAAGCATACTTTGCAATGTGGTTTTGATTCTCTTGAAGCCTCCTGCAGGGCCGCTGTTACAGGTTCTGTCATTAGGAGGCATGCTTGGTTAAAAGAACAGAATTTGCTGGATCATGTTAAAGCAAAACTATTAGATGCTCCTTTACAAAATGATACTTTGTTTGGTGCTAAAGCGGAAGAGGTGTTGAAGAAAATGGAGGACAAAGCTTAATCTATGCAAACAGTCAAGGATTTCTTGCAGGTACAGCCTCCCAGATTTAGCAGGAACTGGCCTACAAAAAATTGGTCCTTTCCAGTGTCAGATAGACCACAAAGGGGCAGATACAGATGCCCCAGAGGCAGATCACAGCCCCAAGGCTCATACAGGCCTAAACAATGGGGTGCTTCTACCTCCAAAAGCAGAGAGGAAAAATCACAGCCATACAGAAAACAAGTCTCAATGACTCCCCACTTCCAGCACCAAGCACTTATCTTTTGGCAGCCCCTTTGGGAGGAAAATTAGCATTTTTTCACAAAATTGGCACATGATCACCCAGGACAAATGGGTTCTAAATATAGTTACACAAGACTACAGGTTCCACTTTCACACCCTGCCAAGGCAAAATGGTATGCCAGATCTGCCACACAATCAATGGGCAGAGCACAAAAACAAGTTTCATCCCTCATGGACATGAGGGCCATTCAACAAGTGCCAGAACAAGAGCAGGGACAAGGATTCTATTCAAGACTGTTCTTGGTACCCAGAAAAGACAAAGCCTGGAGACCTATACTGGACCTGTCTATTCTAAACACATATCTGGATATTCCAAAATTCAAGATGTTGACTCTACAGCAGCTTCTGCCCATGTCGGGAAAGAAGGCTTGGCTTGTGACTTTAGATCTAAATGAGGCATACCTGCATATCCCAATCAGACAAATGTGCAGAAAATACCTCAGATTCAAAGCTGGCTCAATGCACTACCAATTCTCAGCACTGCCCTTTGGCTTATCTACTGTGCCCAGGGTCTTCACAAAGTGCCTGGCACCAGTAATTGCATTTTGCAGACAAAGAGGAATACAAATATATCCTTACTTGGACGACTGCCTTATTCAAGCGGAGAACAAGGACTTTCTACTACAGCATCTGGCGTTTGTAAAAATATTACTGACAAGTCTAGGGTGCACAGTAAATGAAAATAAATCAAAACTTGTACCCTCTTAAGAGATAATATTCCTGGGTGCAAGCTTAAATACAACTGCCCTGATGGCTTATCTCATGCCAGACAAACACAGACAACTGACTACTTATTTCAAAATGTTGGCAACAAAGACCCAGTTATCTGCAAGAAAAATTCTGCAGGCCTTGGGTTTCATGGCATCCTGCATTCTGCTAATTCCATATGCAAGACTGCATATGAGGAAACTTCAATGGTATCTAAAAAGTGTTTGGACTCAACGTTGCCACAGCCTGGAAACAGTAATTACCCTCATTCCCTGCCTGCAACAGGAGTTTCGATGGTGGGCAAAAGCCTGTCACCGCAACAAGGGACAGCCATTCACCTTACCCACAGCCAGGCAGACTTTGACAACAGATGTATCAGATTACGCCTGGGGGGGCCCATATGGCAGGAAAATGTATTCAGGGAACATGGCCTGCAAGTCAAATGCATCTACATATCAATCAAAAAGAGATGCTAGCTGGTCAAAATGCTGTAACAGCCTTCAAGGATCAACTTCAACCAGGACAACTACTAATAAGGACGTTCAATACTACAGTCATGTGGTACATAAGCAGGGAGGCACACATTCCTACCCCCTCTGCAGGCTAGCCATGAACTTGTGGCACACAGCATTGACTTACCAAGTACATCTGCAAGCACAGTTCCTGCCAGGAAGGAAAAATCTCTGGCAGACGAACTAAGCAGAAACCTCATGGATCCCCACGAGTGGAAATTGGATCCACAAGTCTTCAGCATGATAACAAGGACCTGGGGATGTCCGGATATAGACCTATTTGCCTCCCCTCACAACTACCAACTACAAAGATTCTGCACAAGGACTTATCACAAGCAAGCATAGAAAGTGGATGCACTCTCTTTCTGTTGGAAAAATCTAACAGTCTATGCCTTTCCTCCTCCCCAAAGTATTCCTCAAGGTCAGACAAGAGAAACCAAAAATGATACTGCTTGCCCCAGACTGGCCCCGCCAGCACTGGTACCCAATCCTAAAGAGCTTGTCTCACGGCCCAGCCTGGACATTACCTCAAATGCCTCACTTATTGACCCAACAAGACAGTCAGATACTGCACAGCCAGCTCAAAACCTTAAACATGGTGGCATGGCAGATAATATAGCCTCTCAAGACACACCTCTCTCTAAAGCAGTGATTGATGTTATTTTGGAGGCCAGGAGGCCTAGCACCAGAAAATCTTATGCAGACAAATGGAAGAGATTCTGTGCTTGGAGCCAAGCTCAAGGTATTGACACGATTGTTCCAACTATTCCTCAGAGTTTACAATACTTAATTGAGATGCTGGATAAAGGCCTTTCTTTTTCATCAATTAAAATTCATGCTTCTGCCATTTCAGCTCATTACAATACAGAACCACCCATTTTTTCACACCCCTTATTAAGGCAGTACCTCAGAGGGGCCAAAAACATAAGACCTCCAAGGAGAGCACCAATACCTGCATGGGACCTCAACTATGTCTTGGAAAAACTCACACTACCTCCGTTTGAGCCAGCCTCTGCAGCTGACATAAAATTCTTATCCTGGAAAACAGCTCTGCTCCTAGCAATAACATCCACTAGAAGAGTCCGAGTTACAGGCACTCATGGCTGTGGAACTGTTTATCATTTTCCATCCAGACAGGGTTTCGCTGTGGACAAACCCTACATTTATGCCTAAAGTAGTGTCCATTATGGCCCTTAACCAAACAATTAATTTGCCTACTTTCTATCCAAACCCACAGAGTAAGGGGGAGAGAATTCTGCATTCCTTGGACATTCACAGACAGCTACGCTTCTACTTGAAGAGAACTAAAGCTTTCAGAAAGACTGATCAACTCCTAGTTGCATTTGCTGCAGCATCACAAGGAAAACCTGTCTCTAAACAGACTATTTCAAAGTGGATAGGGCATTGCATTTGTTACTGCTATTCACAGCATGGCAAATCAGTGCCTAAGGACATTTAGGCCACACTCAACCAGAGCAGCAACCACTTCAGCAGCCTTTCTCAGACGAGTACCAACCAAAGACATCTTAAGAGGCTGCAACCTGGTGTTCAGTGCATACATTTACAAAGCACCATCACTTACCTCTCTACTCTAAATCCAGGGCAGGCTTTGCCACTGCAGTTCTGCAGGGCCTTATAGCCTCTCCTAATCCTATTTAGCTCCAGCCTCCCAACCTCAGCTTTGGGATTCAATCCAGTTGTAATAACTGCAACAATGAAACACGATGAACATAGTGCAGTTGTGTACCTACCATAAATGTAGATGTTAGAGTGTACTCACTGTTGCAGTTCAGGTTACCCTCCCTCCATGCCCCCTTTTCTTTGCTCAGATTTATCTGTACTTCTCTATCCTATACAACCTATGTGGTGTATTTTCTTGTAGTTGAAGGAAAAGTTGTTTTATGTGCATGCATGCTTATTGGCATAAATTAGCCTACCAATTTTGGGGCACTTGACATCTGGGGCAAGAAAAACTGAAGAAAATGGCGTCTGCTGCATCTTTTATACCCCTGGCGCACTGACCTCAGGGAAGAGGCAACAGCAACTGACGCCGGACCTAGACTTTGGAACTCAGGCCGACTGTGGGTAGCCTGCCAGCAGGATAACCCAATTGTAATGACTGCAACAGTGACTACACTCGAATATCTACATTTATGGTAGGTACACAACTGCACTTTGTGTGATGTATATGGAGATGTGTGATGCATAGAGTGAATCGAATATGTACTACTCCGCATAGCCTTTAAATAACTTTTCTGTGTCACTTCATTGTCACTATGTGTGCTCGTCATGAGCCCATCAGACTTGACTGGACACTGCTGCATTGTTTGTTCTGTTGTGTGCTGTGCCTGTTGCTGTCTTGGGGGTGTGTGGTGCAGCCACTGCACACTCTGTCTGCATCACTGTCATCAATGGAATGATATTGGTAAGTTGTCTATGGCAGAAACTACTGTAGCAGTTGTTGAGATTCCTGAGACAGATGGCTGTCTGTATGCTTCCTGGTAATCATGGTATGTAAAATGTAGCAAGCCCCACACATTTTGCAGGCTTTGGCAGGTGTGTACTACAGTGTCTCCCAGATGCAGTGGAAGTGGACCTTTAGGTGGTTAAACACATGCTTTCCAGTGTTCGTAATTTGTGTGTGAGCAGTTTTATACTGCAGTTCAGCCATGCTGTGTACATCCTATGAGTGCTCTCAACCAGAGCTCCAGTGTACATCCTGAATGATCTGAAACACAGTGGAGACATGTGAGGGATGGGGGTGAGGCGAGACGAGTGTTCAATGTCTTTAGCATTGTATTAGTTTGATTGCCACAGTGCTTATACTTTGCTAATTTGAGGGATTTGTAGAATGTCACTACATGTGAAGCAATGATATAGATGACTTTTATGTCAGATGTGGAAGTCATGGACATTGCCAAGATGTTGTACATATATATATTTATCAACCCCTATATGTTGCATATATATATTTATCAACCCCTATATGTTGCATACTGCATGACAGTTGAAAGAATGGTAGCCCTTCTTATTCACATAATGCAGTCCACAGATGCCATGGGACCTTTGTTGCCAAATGTGTGCAGTGTATGTCACCCAGTACTTTGAGAATGTAGATGTCATCAGAGCAGCACATGATGGTGAATTTCTCCCCTGATGTGTTGAGGAAACTGATACGATCAGCCACATTTGGAAGTAACATGTCAAGAATTGTATGGAGTGTTCTGCAGACCGAAGCCTGCGATATGCCCATTGTGTCCCTCATTTGCCTTTAGAAGGTCCCAGTAGCTAGAATAGTGAATGTTGTATATTCCTTAGTGCTCACTAGTGTAGGCAGGCAACTTGTTCTTCCCAGTACTGTTTGCAGGCTTTTTGTGTCATGTCTGTATCTACTCAAAGATTGTATGTTAGCTGTTGGTAGGTGATATGCTGCAGTATAATTTTTGTTTGAACTGCCTGTCACCTCATCTTGTTATATGGTGGGAGGTAGTGGCACTTTGTAGATGATAAATATTGCTCAAAGAGTACTACTAGGGCTCTTAGCATCTTTATTTGCTGCAAATCTGCAAATTCCTGTGCATTTTTCACTTTTATAGTGATGCGCAACTTGCTGCATGCATACTTCAACAAATCTCTGTGAATTGTGATCTGTTTTATAGATGCTTAGCTGAAATTTATGCACTCAGACTGTATGCATTAATTTGCATGTCATTATACGGTAATTTGCATACTCATTTTCCTATTCTTTTATGTTTACTCTTTAGTAGCACTAGCTGGTACTATGAATTGCAACATACCTGTACATGGCCACTTATTGTGTAACTGTGGCTGCTTCCTGTGCAGTAACACTGTGCATTTTTACTAGGCAGTGTATACCAGCCAAGGTTATTTTTCAAGCATGATCAGTAGCCATTTTGAACTGTTTCAAGTACTTGATAAAAGCTTACATTTACCCATATACAATTTAGGTGTATGAAAAAGTGGTTGTTTTACAAATGAGTAAGTGTAAGACAACTAATGGAATAAAACAAAGATGCCCACAAGTCCTTTTTTGTTTTCCTGTTATATTAACACGCAACACAGGTCAAAAGATTTTTTTCAAATAAACTGTTTTGAAGTGTGTGACTTTCCATTATATTTCCACATATGCAAATTACATGATTCTGATCAGAAAGAAAAAAGAAGAAATTATCCTTTAGATTTAAGAAAAGTGAGCATTTAGATAAAGTATAAACAGATGCAATTGAAAATGCATAACATTTTCATAGGATCATAGGAAATTACTAGGCTATTGGTCCTGAGGCCCTTACAAGCCTAGCCAAGAATTTAGCCCATGTTCCAACAAGTCAGCACCCAATGCCCCTGTGCAGCAGGGACACAGGTGGAATCCCAGGGGTGTATTTTCTATTCCCCATCCAGTTATCCAGATTGTGCTTAAAAAGTGTTAATGAGGTACTCTGCTTTACATGGAGTGGGAGTCTGTTCTACAGAAGTCTCTGGGACATAAATCTGCCTCACCAACAAGGCCTATTGATGACACAGACCAGGTTGAGGCCACGCATGTCGGTTACTTGAGTGGAGCTTGACTTGCGGATATGCAGCAGTCCCATCAAGGTGGGGTCTGAGATTGCTTTGTGTGCCAGACAGAGGTCACCTCTGAGGCGTCTGTAGGAGACTGAATAGAGGGACGGGGCCTTTAGCCTGTCTGTGTAGTGTAGATGTTTGATGCCCTGGATTCTCCTGGTGAGGAACCTCTGTGCTGTCTCCTTGCCGCATGTGCTTTGTGAGGTACATGCCGAAAGGAGCATTGTAGTCAGTAATGGGTCTTATAAGGGAAGAATACAGGGATGTTGTGACCACCTTGTCCCTGGATGAGATACCCTTACTAATGAGGTGGGCCATCTAAAAAGCTTTTCGTACAATGGAGGCAATATGGTAGTCAAAAGTCAGTTTGCTATCAGCCTGGGTGCCCAAGTCCCTCACAACTGATTGCATGCGTAGGACCTTGTTATTCTGATAATTTGTGGGGATGTCACTATCCCTAAAGGGGATGATGATGCATTTTTTGGCAGTCAGTTTGAGGCCATGTTTCTGGCACTGGTCATATGATTGGGTGAGATCCTTTTGGAGGATGTCCACATCACTAGGGGAACTGATGACAGGACCCAGCTTACAGTCATCTGCAAACTTGGTCAGCCATAGCCCACTGGTTTTGGCCTGTACCTCAGAAAAGTATATCCCAAACAACAGAGGCCCCAAGACTGATCCCTGGAGTGCACCACTTGTTACGGGTCGACTACTTAATGTGGGTTCCCCTATTTTAATTAGGTAGGTTCTGTCAGATTTTTTTTGGAAAATAAACAAGGGTGGGAGAAGCAAATGTAGATGAACAATGATTTTTTGGTGTGGATCTTTGGAAAGGAAGAGGTAGAAGGTATTGTATAAAATAACTGTAGTAAAGTTATGAAATCTGACTATTAGTAAAAAAAAATGTTAGTTAAAATGAACCTTTTGATAAAGGAGCTTTATTAGCAGGAATATGGTCTGTTCTGTAAGCAGTAAAAAAAAATAATAGGGGGGTCTGTTTTAAATCAGTAGTAGGGACAAGGCTTAACTCCATTAGCTGAGGTCCTACAGAATACAGAAACAAGAAGATAGTATAATTTAGGCAGTTAAGTATTTTTTCCTTGTACATTGATTTTCTCAAAAAGAAATAGGAAATTTTGGAAGCAAGTAGTTGTCAGGATTGCTAAGACATACAAGAAGTTATGGAGTAAATGGGAAGAAATCCCCCACCCCTCTGGTATTTAGCACACAATGCACTGGTTGTTGACTTAGTATCTCTGGCTTGTAGGTAGATGTCAGTGAACAGTATACAGAACTGTTCTTAGCAGTGTATATGTATAATGAATGGTTTCTTTAGTGGAAAAGAGGGAGAGGGATGCCCTTGTCTGGCTTTTTTGGCTTTTGTTCAGTCCGTCACTTAAGGTGTGGTGCTCAAGAAAGGCAAGAAAGCCCCATAGTCACAATTACTAATAAGCAGTTTAGCTTTTTATTAGATCAGAACTCCTATAGATGTATGTGGAAGTTAACCCTGATGATTCCCTTGGTCATGTATCAGCTGTTACTTAACTGTTCTCTCAAACACAGCATTTAAGCTGAATGCCATGGCCATCCTTGCTGATCTAAATCAAGTGCAATGGAGAATCCCAGTCTGTGTGAAATGTGTTGTGCTAAGAGTCAGAAAGTGCTTGTAGCAGCAGCAGTGGTCTAAGCAGCGTCTTTTTAACCTGGAGCACTAATACTGCAGCTTGTAGGCAGAAGCACATCAGTCTTCATAAGATGCCCCAACTCCACTTTCTGAAAGATAATTTTTTTTAGTTTCTTCATCCTGTAGTAATCCTGTCCTGGGATTTCATTTTATCTCTTTAAAAGAAACTTTGACAAACTTTTTTTGTTTTTATGCCACACCGTATTTTTTTTTTTTTTTTGTTACACCTTATGCCCAAATTGAAAATGTATCCGATTCCAAATATAGGTTCATAGGTTCATAGGTTCATACTAGGCTATCTGCCCGAGGGCATTTACAAGCCTAGCCCATCGTTTTGTGGCTTACGCCACCCCTTTAGTATGGGGAACTATACCCATTTTTTTGCTGTGCCTCTGTCGAGCAGTGACACTGAGGTAATCCCTGGGGTATATCTGCGATCTCCCATCCATTGGTCAAGATTTCTCTTGAACAAGGCCAGCGAGGTGCTCTGCCTCACATGTACCGGGATTTTGTTCCACAGCATAGGGAGTCTTTGGGTGATGAATCTATCCCTCCAGCACGTCCTATTAATAGCCGTGTCAAAGTTTAAGTCTCCCGCCCTTGTGGCTCTGATGGATCTAGAATTTTTTGGGTGAAGCAAATTCAACAAAACTGGGGGTGACATGGCCCTGTATGTTAGGCAAAGGTCACCTCTGAGCAAGTGGCGACTGAATAGAGCTGGAGTTCTTTCAGTCGGGCAGCATAGGACAGATTTTTGAGACCCTTTATCCTTTTGGTGAGGAACTTTGTGGCCTCTCCAGCTGCTGCAAGTGTCGGGTCAGATACATTCCGAATGGGGCATTGTACTCAATCATTGGTCTGATGAGTGATGAGTAAAGGGAGACTATGACCTCCCTTGATCTAGATGAGAATCCCTTCATGATAAGGTGGGCAATGTAGAAGGTCTTCCTAACTACTTTAGCTACATGGGTGTCGAATGACAGACTACTATCAACCTGGGTCCCCAGGTCCCTGATAACTTCTTCTGTGCTCAGTGGATTGCCACCTATTTGGTAGCTAGGGGTAACCTTGTTTTTCCCGAAGGGTATGACTATGCATTTTTGGCATTTAACTTTAGGCCGTGGCTCTGGCACCAGTTATCCGCTTCTGTGAGACCCTTCTGAAGGATATCTGTGTCAGATGTGTTTTCTACTATGGCCCAGTTTGCAGTCATCTGCAAACTTTGTCAGCCATAACCCTCCTGTGTTTGCTTGTACTTGGAAAAGTAGATGCCAAACAAGAGTGGGCCCAGGACTGAGCCCTGTGGGACACCACTTGTGACAGGCTTTGAGTCTGACATGGCGCCAGCAGCTCTGACCCTGTGGGTTCTGTCACTCAGCCAGTTTGCAACCCATCTTGTGATGTATGGGTTGACATTTAAGCTGATGAGTTTTTCAATGATACCCGAATGGGGTATTGTATCGAAGGCCTTAGCCAGATCGAGGTAGGCTGTATGGACTGCCTTTCCCTCATCAATGGCTTTGGTGACTGTTTCAAAAAGTCAACCAAGTTTAAAAGGCATGATCTGCCTTTGACAAAGCCAAACTGGGTTGGATCCAAAGTCTGCAAATTCCTATGTCTTTATTTATGAGGTCCATTATGATCCTCTCCATGGCTTTGCAGATAAGGCTTGTCAAGCTAATGGGCCGGTAATTTCCAGGGTCGGTGGAGGCACCGCCTTTGTGAAGTGGTACCACAGTTGCAGTGCGCCACTCCTGGAGCACGCTTCCAGAGGTAAGACTTTGATTAAACAGCTGTCCTAGCTGTGGGTTTAATTCCTCATTGAGTTCATGGAGCACACAGCCGGGGACACCATCAGGTCCCATGGATGCTGTGTTTTTGCTTTGGAGAGAGCAGTTCTCACTTGGGCTGGAGATGTTTGGGGGCTGCAATCGTTTGGTATAGATATCTCTCCTTTGGGGAGAGGGGAGAAGTTTGCACTGAACCTGTCAGCCAGTATGTTGGCAATGTCTGTAGGATCAGTAATCTTCACATCATTTTGAACAAGCTCTGAGCATATCTGGGAGTTTCCTCCCAGGTTTCTAACATAGCTAAAGAAGGCCTTATGATTGTCTTTTGAGTCTTTAGCTATTTTTCTCTCGAAATTTGCTTTGGATGATTTTATGAGAGCTCTTAGTTTTTTACTTATAGTGATCAAGGGTGTCTTACCTTTTAAGGATTTTGCTCTATCTTGTAGTAGCTTCCTCCTTTTGTTGTAGAGTTTGTTTATGGCTGGGGTCCACCAGACTGGACGCTTGCCTTTGGTACAAAGAGTCTTTGTTTTGCTTGGGATTGCCTTATCCATGCAGTCCTGCAGGTGCTGGTAGAAGGCATTTGTAAGTGATTCAGCGGCTTGAGTACTGTTTTCTCACTGCTCGGGGCCTTAAAGGAGACCACACTAGTCTTTAGAAGTGTGAAGTCGGCTTTGAGAAGTTCTTTACTGTGGTCTTTTTATTTCAGGTGGGGTGGGATGAGGACCTCCAGCGAGATTAGTTTGTGGTCTGATCTCACCAGTGAGGGGTACACCTCCGTGTTGAACATTGTGCTCCCATGTTCGTGATGATGAGATCAAGTATGTTATCTCCTCTTGTGGGATGGTGACTAGTTGTTCCATGGCATTTGTGTTTATGAATTCCAGGAACTTTTGGGCTAGGGTGTTTGGGCTTGAGTAGTGTTCCCAGTCTATATTAGGGTAATTGAAGTCACCTAGTATGATGGTGTTTGGTGATACATTTATCCCTCTAGTGTTTTCAGGAAGGCCATGTGAGGTTCCTGAGTTTGTGAGGGTGGCCTGTAACATGCTACAATTTGCAGAGCAGTCTTGCCTATGGTTAATTGCACCTGGATGGTCTCCGATGCATCGCGCGTTGCCACCAGTCTTGAGGTGTGGGTGTCCTTGATGAATATGGATACCCCCCCCTCCTTTCTTGGTATTGTCCAGATTTTGGGGCCGGAACGCATGATATGAGGTAAAACCTGATAGCTGGGGTGCTCTCAGGAGCCTTGAACCAGGTTTCTGTCACAGCACAGACATCGATGTTCTCCATACTGAGAAGGGCCTCGAAAAGTGCATTTTGAGATTTAGACTTCTGGCATTGAGCAGCATTACCCTTAGTTTTTTTCCTTTTTGTGTTCTAGGGTGGTAGGTTTAGAATTTGAGCCTTGCCTAAAAAGGCACTATGGGGTGGCAAGAGCCTTTGCCAATATCCGAATCCCAGGGTGACAGGTGCAAGCCGCCCTTGAAGCAGCGTGGCTTGTCCAGCATGTCATCCCAAGCAGACAGACACTGGATCCCCTTTGAATGACACCAGTGTTTAAGCCAATTGTTAAAGCTGATCATCTTATCTCTGTATTGTGGCATCATTCTTGGTGAAGGTAGGATACTGCTCAAGGTCAGGGTCATACCTGTCTGGGCTACATAATCAGAGAGCTCCTCAATGTCTCTTTTCATGTAGTCCAAGGAGGTACGTCTCAGGTCGTTACACCAGCGTGGACAATGACTGAATCATATTTGTACCTGCTGTTGAGAGACCTGAGTGCTTGCGTTATGTGGCGGATTCTAGCGCCCGACAGGCAGCTTACTGTGACCTTCTCCTTACTCAGTCTGGTGAGCGGGATGTCAGTGTGTCTGACTATGGAGTCACCAATGACTAGTGTGTCTGGCATTGTGTTTGGCCTTAAGGGCTGTGACTGTTTTACACTCTGACTGTGAGGTCTATGTGTTGCAGGTGTTGTGTTCTGAGGTGGTGGTTGTTTGGGTGTCTGCTTTGGTGGCCTCTGCTGTTTTGGTAGATTTTTGATCAGAGCCTCGAGTATGTCTTTGTGTGTTTATGTGTATGATTTGAGGTTGTAATGGTAATATGTGAGACTGGGTCTATAGTGTGTGTGGTAACCTTCTCCTCCTGACTGGTCTTGCCAGTCCTATGTTGAGAGAGCTCAGCCTCCAGTTTGGCCGTATAGTTGCATCTCTCGCATGTATTTGTGTTTTGTGGGAGGAGGAGAGGGTTGTCTGTGTACATGAGGCAATTGTAACATTGCCTCAATATTCCCAGGTTCACCAGCTGAGCAGGAGAGGACACTAGCAACTGATCCCTCGACATGCTAGAAGGAATAGACAAAAAACTTTAAAAAGATTCCGGGGGACGTGGGTGACCGAGAAATGGGGGGTTGCCTTTTTGGGGTTCTATCTATGACAAGAGTGCCGTATCAAGGTGATAAGTACTGTAGGAGCAAGTGCTACGTTTAACAGATAGAGAATAGTCTACTTGGAGTCAAGTAGAGATGATCTTTTTAATTATAGGATACGCTGATTAGATCAGTAGTATAGTTCGAGGAAGGTAGTTTTAAGGGAAAATTTGAAGAGTGGACTTTAGGTAGCCCGAATAGTTTAAACCTGCTTAACCGGCACTGCCCTAGTGTGCAACAGTAGCAACTCCGCGCTAAATCGGGCTAAATCGCGCTAAAGCGTGCTTTATAGCAGGAGGCTGGAAAAGACAGGAAATGACCCAAAATGGCCAACAAACCACAAGTCACTGCCCTAAACCACTCCTCTGAGGACAAATGAAGGAGTTATGGAAATGACCCCTAGTGGCCAATAAAACTACAGTTTCAAGTCAGTAACCACCTCTCCGGGGGGCAGGGAAGCTGCTCAATGTTAGTCACTGCCACTGATAAACACAGAGACCCTCCTTCAGCCCAAGCAAAAATGGCCTCACAGAAACTTTCAAACAGTTCAGGAACAGCAAGCCTGTAACTGAACTTTTAACTCTCAGAAAAGTGGGAAAAAGCAAGATTTTTTTTTGTTTTTGTTTTTACAGAGATAGCAGAGGTTCACAAGTAATATCAAGTTATAACAGTGCAGTAAATGACCCCACACAAGAGTGCTAGGTCAAGGACAGAAAATATGCAAGTTTTAAGAAAAAAAGCATTTAAAATTAAGTGCAAACAGGAAATTCAGCAAACAGCTTTTGGTTGTGCTCTAAATACAGCTACTAATACAGAAATCAAGTTTAACAAGCCAGAAAATGCTCAAGCTAGGCAGCTATGCAGAAAAACTTAGCAAATAAACAGAGAAAAAATACTTAAAATCTCAAAAGTGGCTCCCTTCTTCTCTCAGCGTTTTTCCTCTTGGAGGGTGCTTCACCAACAGCCAACAAGCCTGAAAAGATGCTCAAACCACGAGGCAACTAGGTTTTAAGAGAGGAAGATGAAGGAGTTATGGAAATGACCCCTAGTGGCCAATAAAACTACAGTTTCAAGTCAGTAACCACCTCTCCGGGGCAGGGAAGCTGCTCAATGTTAGTCACTGCCACTGATAAACACAGAGACCCTCCTTCAGCCCAAGCAAAATGGCCTCACAGAAACTTTCAAACAGTTCAGGAACAGCAAGCCTGTAACTGAACTTTTTTAACTCTCAGAAAAGTGGGAAAAAAAGCAAGATTTTTTTTTTGTTTTTGTTTTCTACAGAGATAGCAGAGGTTCACAAGTAATATCAAGTTATAACAGTGCAGTAAATGACCCCACACAAGAGTGCTAGGTCAAGGACAGAAAATATGCAAGTTTTAAGAAAAAAAACGATTTAAAATTAAGTGCAAACAGGAAATTCAGCAAACAGCTTTTGGTTGTGCTCTAAATACAGCTACTAATACAGAAATCAAGTTTAACAAGCCAGAAAATGCTCAAGCTAGGCAGCTATGCAGAAAAACTTAGCAAATAAACAGAGAAAAAATACTTAAAATCTCAAAAGTGGCTCCCTTCTTCTCTCAGCGTTTTTCCTCTTGGAGGGTGCTTCACCAACAGCCAACAAGCCTGAAAAGATGCTCAAACCACGAGGCAACTAGGTTTTAAGAGAGGAAGATGAAGGAGTTATGGAAATGACCCCTAGTGGCCAATAAAACTACAGTTTCAAGTCAGTAACCACCTCTCCGGGGGCAGGGAAGCTGCTCAATGTTAGTCACTGCCACTGATAAACACAGAGACCCTCCTTCAGCCCAAGCAAAAATGGCCTCACAGAAACTTTCAAACAGTTCAGGAACAGCAAGCCTGTAACTGAACTTTTTTAACTCTCAGAAAAGTGGGAAAAAAGCAAGATTTTTTTTTTTTTTTTTGTTCTTTACAGAGATAGCAGAGGTTCACAAGTAATATCAAGTTATAACAGTGCAGTAAATGACCCCACACAAGAGTGCTAGGTCAAGGACAGAAAATATGCAAGTTTTAAGAAAAAAACGATTTAAAATTAAGTGCAAACAGGAAATTCAGCAAACAGCTTTTGGTTGTGCTCTAAATACAGCTACTAATACAGAAATCAAGTTTAACAAGCCAGAAAATGCTCAAGCTAGGCAGCTATGCAGAAAAACTTAGCAAATAAACAGAGAAAAAATACTTAAAATCTCAAAAGTGGCTCCCTTCTTCTCTCAGCGTTTTTTCCTCTTGGAGGGTGCATCACCAACAGCCAACAAGCCTGAAAAGATGCTCAAACCACGAGGCAACTAGGTTTTAAGAGAGGAAGATGAAGGAGTTATGGAAATGACCCCTAGTGGCCAATAAAACTACAGTTTCAAGTCAGTAACCACCTCCCGGGGGGGGCAGGGAAGCTGCTCAATGTTAGTCACTGCCACTGTTAAACACACAGACACTCCTTCAGCCCCCGCCCAAATAGCCTCACGGAAACTTTCAAACAGTTCAGGAACAGCAAGCCTGTAACTGAACTTTTTTAACTCTCAGAAAAGTGGGAAAAAAGCAAGATTTTTTTTTGTTTTTGTTTTTTACAGAGATAGCAGAGGTTCACACGTAATATCAAGTTATAACAGTGCAGTAAATGACCCCACACAAGAGTGCTAGGTCAAGGACAGAAAATATGCAAGTTTTAAGAAAAAACGATTTAAAATTAAGTGCAAACAGGAAATTCAGCAAACAGCTTTTGGTTGTGCTCTAAATACAGCTACTAATACAGAAATCAAGTTTAACAAGCCAGAAAATGCTCAAGCTAGGCAGCTATGCAGAAAAACTTAGCAAATAAACAGAGAAAAATACTTAAAATCTCAAAAGTGGCTCCCTTCTTCTCTCAGCGTTTTTTCCTCTTGGAGGGTGCTTCACCAACAGCCAACAAGCCTGAAAAGACACTCAAACCACGAGGCAACTAGGTTTTAAGAGAGGAAGATGAAGGAGTTATGGAAATGACCCCTAGTGGCCAATAAAACTACAGTTTCAAGTCAGTAACCACCTCTCCGGGGCAGGGAAGCTGCCCAATGTTAGTCACTGCCACTGATAAACACAGAGACCCTCCTTCAGCCCAAGCAAAATGGCCTCACAGAAACTTTCAAACAGTTCAGGAACAGCAAGCCTGTAACTGAACTTTTAACTCTCAGAAAAGTGGGAAAAAGCAAGATTTTTTTTTTTGTTTTGTTTTTACAGAGATAGCAGAGGTTCACAAGTAATATCAAGTTATAACAGTGCAGTAAATGACCCCACACAAGAGTGCTAGGTCAAGGACAGAAAATATGCAAGTTTTAAGAAAAAAACGATTTAAAATTAAGTGCAAACAGGAAATTCAGCAAACAGCTTTTGGTTGTGCTCTAAATACAGCTACTAATACAGAAATCAAGTTTAACAAGCCAGAAAATGCTCAAGCTAGGCAGCTATGCAGAAAAACTTAGCAAATAAACAGAGAAAAATACTTAAAATCTCAAAAGTGGCTCCCTTCTTCTCTCAGCGGTTTTTCCTCTTGGAGGGTGCTTCACCAACAGCCAACAAGCCTGAAAAGATGCTCAAACCACGAGGCAACTAGGTTTTAAGAGAGGAAGATGAAGGAGTTATGGAAATGACCCTAGTGGCCAATAAAACTACAGTTTCAAGTCAGTAACCACCTCTCCGGGGGGCAGGGAAGCTGCTCAATGTTAGTCACTGCCACTGATAAACACAGAGACCCTCCTTCAGCCCAAGCAAAATGGCCTCACAGAAACTTTCAAACAGTTCAGGAACAGCAAGCCTGTAACTGAACTTTTTTAACTCTCTGAAAAGTGGGAAAAAAGCAAGATTTTTTTTTTTGTTTTGTTTTTACAGAGATAGCAGAGGTTCACAAGTAATATCAAGTTATAACAGTGCAGTAAATGACCCCACACAAGAGTGCTAGGTCAAGGACAGAAAATATGCAAGTTTTAAGAAAAAAACGATTTAAAATTAAGTGCAAACAGGAAATTCAGCAAACAGCTTTTGGTTGTGCTCTAAATACAGCTACTAATACAGAAATCAAGTTTAACAAGCCAGAAAATGCTCAAGCTAGGCAGCTATGCAGAAAAACTTAGCAAATAAACAGAGAAAAAAACTTAAAATCTCAAAAGTGGCTCCTTCTTCTCTCAGCGTTTTTCCTCTTGGAGGGTGCTTCACCAACAGCCAACAAGCCTGAAAAGATGCTCAAACCACGAGGCAACTAGGTTTTAAGAGAGGAAGATGAAGGAGTTATGGAAATGACCCCTAGTGGCCAATAAAACTACAGTTTCAAGTCAGTAACCACCTCTCCGGGGCAGGGAAGCTGCTCAATGTTAGTCACTGCCACTGATAAACACAGAGACCCTCCTTCAGCCCAAGCAAAATGGCCTCACAGAAACTTTCAAACAGTTCAGGAACAGCAAGCCTGTAACTGAACTTTTAACTCTCAGAAAAGTGGGAAAAAGCAAGATTTTTTTTTTTGTTTTTGTTTTTACAGAGATAGCAGAGGTTCACAAGTAATATCAAGTTATAACAGTGCAGTAAATGACCCCACACAAGAGTGCTAGGTCAAGGACAGAAAATATGCAAGTTTTAAGAAAAAAAAAATTTAAAATTAAGTGCAAACAGGAAATTCAGCAAACAGCTTTTGGTTGTGCTCTAAATACAGCTACTAATACAGAAATCAAGTTTAACAAGCCAGAAAATGCTCAAGCTAGGCAGCTATGCAGAAAAACTTAGCAAATAAACAGAGAAAAAATACTTAAAATCTCAAAAGTGGCTCCCTTCTTCTCTCAGCGTTTTTCCTCTTGGAGGGTGCTTCACCAACAGCCAACAAGCCTGAAAAGATGCTCAAACCACGAGGCAACTAGGTTTTAAGAGAGGAAGATGAAGGAGTTATGGAAATGACCCCTAGTGGCCAATAAAACTACAGTTTCAAGTCAGTAACCACCTCTCCGGGGCAGGGAAGCTGCTCAATGTTAGTCACTGCCACTGATAAACACAGAGACCCTCCTTCAGCCCAAGCAAAATGGCCTCACAGAAACTTTCAAACAGTTCAGGAACAGCAAGCCTGTAACTGAACTTTTTAACTCTCAGAAAAGTGGGAAAAAGCAAGATTTTTTTTTTGTTTTTGTTTTTACAGAGATAGCAGAGGTTCACAAGTAATATCAAGTTATAACAGTGCAGTAAATGACCCCACACAAGAGTGCTAGGTCAAGGACAGAAAATATGCAAGTTTTAAGAAAAAAACGATTTAAAATTAAGTGCAAACAGGAAATTCAGCAAACAGCTTTTGGTTGTGCTCTAAATACAGCTACTAATACAGAAATCAAGTTTAACAAGCCAGAAAATGCTCAAGCTAGGCAGCTATGCAGAAAAACTTAGCAAATAAACAGAGAAAAAATACTTAAAATCTCAAAAGTGGCTCCCTTCTTCTCTCAGCGTTTTTTCCTCTTGGAGGGTGCTTCACCAACAGCCAACAAGCTTCTCTAACATTTGCACTCGAACATTTGCACGTGCTGCCATTTTAACTTTTATATATAGTAAACTAGTTCCACTAATGCAGCCCTCTGGGGATCCTAAATGGCAAAAAAATCCTCCCTTCCTTGCTCACTGCCTGAGGAAAGAGTCACTTGGTTCAGTTTGCTCATTAACCCTGTCTCCTCAGCTGGTCATCTTGCTCTGGGACTCGTACTCAGTCCTAAGTTAATAATGTCATAGATGAAAATGTTCCCTGAGTGATAGTGGGTCAGTTCTTCCAGAAGGAGGTAGTTGAAGCAGAGTTCTTATTCTGTGTAGAGGAATAGCAAAGCATCAAAGAGTACAAGTAGGATATGAAAATGGGCTTATTATAGATCTGTTTTTTGGACTCTGGAATACCTCCTTTACCTGGAAAGTCTTCTGGTAATAGAGAAATCTACTTATTGAATTTTTTCCTTTTCCCTTAGATACATAGCAGGTTGTGGATGTAGAGAGTCTGAAGTTTTTATTTTAGGTTGTTGATTAGTCACAGCAAGGTAGGGTAGTACTGTTTCGGGACTTGAAAGTTCTCATTGTGTATGTGAAATATTGATGATCTAAAATTTGTTCCTTAATGTTGGTCTATATTGGAGCAAAATAAATATGCAAGATGCTTACATATAGCAGTTTATGTGGCTTGACCAGCCCACTGATACTTGGGGAAATGAGTTCTTTGTTCCATTGTTAACCTAGATTTAACAGTGAACCCACACTTTTGGAGCATTGTTTTGGAGATTGGGATAGAGTGTCCTGTATCTGAGAAGGGAAAGTGTGTGGTTTTACCATTACCAGGAGGACACCTGGTGGAAGCTTACTGTACATGCATAAGTCTATAATATGCTGTCAGTTCGGGTGAAATACAAATCTTTATTCCTCCTTGAACCTTTCAGTTGCGGAGTGTGAAAAAATAGCAGAAGGAAAAATTCTCCTGGCTTCCAAGTTATGCCTTGATTTGGTACCTTAATATTTTTATAGTGTTCCTCAATATTTAGATGTCCCTGACTCTCTCTGCAGTTGATAGATTAGTTTCTCTAGGGTCCGGGCTAGCAGAATGACATCTGATGACCAGGATTTTAAAAGAGATTTTGTAGTAGAAATGTTCAAAGCCAGGGGTACCCTCCAACACTTTTGAATGATGTATTAACAGAAGTCATGGATGGTAGAGAGTCTAGGTTTGCCCCTGTTTTGGGCAAAAATCACCCCTCTGATCATGCAAGTCTAGGTACGAGGATAGAAGGGGCCTCGTACCAATCTGCTATCACATATGATGGTGAAACCAGTTTGGTTAAACAAGTTCTAGACAAGGAGTGGAAAAAATTTGCAGCCTTATCAGATTTAAATTGTATATCTGATAAGCCACTTAAATGTGTGTACAAAAAAGGACAAAATATCAAAAATATTTTGGAAGGAGGTTCCCATTATAACAATTTTGGAACTCTCATTAGTAACAAAAAAGGTACACACAAATGTGGAAGTTGTACCCAATGTAAGTACATACAGACTGGAGACATGTTATATTTAAAATGTAGAAACAGGTATACAACTACTAGAGGGTATGCAAATTGTAATACCACAGGTGTGGTATATATTGTTTTGTGTGGGGCATGTGACTCCTCCTACGTGGGTAAGATGGAAAGAAAGTTAAAACAAACACTGTATGAACACCTTTACGATTTAAAGAAGAAAAATGATAATGCCATGTACAAACATCTTCAGGCATGTCCAAAAGCAGAGTTTCAATTTTTCATGATAGAGGTGGTCCTTATAGACCCCAGGGGTGGGCCATGCGGGACCAGACTTGAATACAGGGAACAATATTGGCAATTAGTCCTGGATGCTTGTAACAATCCAGGACTTAATGATATGGTGTCTTTAAAACCTGTACTCAAGCTCAGGTCTGCAAAATTGTGATATGTTTACGTATATTCATGTTGTTTTATCCTGGTTTATTCATTCAAGTGAATTCTTGATTTTATATACATTTTCATATGTTTTATTATTTGTCCACCAGATGGTGCTGGATTACTATTTTGTTATTTTATGTCATTTTATGCAATTGCATTTTAAATACTTTTAAACAATATATTTAAGCATTTTTTATTTGAATTTGTTATATTAATATACTGTACATTTTAATATGAATATATTTTTATATGAACATTTAAATGTATTTTATTCAACATTTAAAGACTGTCACATGCAGTTCAGAATCACTCTTTCTGTATCTTGGTAATTAATTGAATCACTGATTTCATTGGTCTATTCAAACAGGAAAAGTTATTTAACTAGGTAATTATGATGTATTTGCCCATCTGATGAAGTTCTATGAGACGAAAACGTAAGGGGAAGTGTTTTTATCAGCGTTTGTTTTATGTGGATGGTGTGTTCCTTTTGCTGTGTTTGAACATTAAATTACTAGTGTGTTGGAACTGCTGGTCTCCGGTGCCTAATTTTGGGTTATTAGTTACATTTTGTGCACTTTTACCACATCTTTGCTGTTTAATAGTTTTGTTTTTGTGGTTATGGATTCACCGGCTGGCTCTAATGCTTCTGTTAATGAAAACGGACCCAAAGGGACTGAACGAACTGGGTGAGCTGCGTAAGCTCATTGGACAACTGACACAACTAGTGGAGCTTTTGACGCCCATTAGCCAATCTATGGCTTCTCTAGCAGCAGGAGTTTCTCTGCCTGGTAACCAGGAAGGATTACAATGTTCAGCTTTGAAGGAAGGAATGGAGGGCAGAAATGCTATTACAAGGACTGTAAATTTGAACTCTCAAACTTTTCAACTACCACAATCAAGCCTGGATGGCTTTCCCAGTATTATATTAATCTCTAACCATGAGGAGGGTCTTTCACAAGTGAACACACATCCAAACCATGGACTGAGTGAAAGAGAAACACGTTCCAACAGTTCAAACCAACAAGGTACTAAAAGACAATTTAGAGACGTTTTAAACTTTTTAGTGTACAAAAGCAAGTTGCTACTAATAATGGTACTTATGCTACTATGCTTTCTAAACTTGGTAATTTATTGTGCAAATACAAAGCCTGGGAAACTGGCAATGCTCATCTTAAACACTGTCTGCATTTAAAAATTATTCCTAAAGGTTTAAGAGTATGCAAGTATCCTAATGATGTAAAAGAAGGTTCTCAGTTTCACCAGGACCTCATTATGGCTTTTGATAGATGTGGGGCAGACATAATGAGAGACATTATTTGGAAATTGTTTTTAATCAGTTTGAGAGTGTTAACAATATTGTTAGTGATTTATTGTTCAGTATAGACACTGAAAAGGCAAAGTATTTTTATATTTTGAATAGTGTTGAGTTAAAATGCAAGAAAATACAGGATAGCAAATTTATGAAAATTGAGAGAGACACTAATGAATATGCCAGCATGACACATTACCCTAAACCAAAACTCTTTTAGAGTCAACAGTAACTTATATGGGGGTGAAAACGATAGAAGATGGGCATATACAGAGAATATCAATCAAGATGACCAAGAAAATTTAAACTTATAGGACCCTTCAGAATGTCCACCTCCGAGGAGGTCCAAGAGGTTGAAACTAAAGGGTCCTGTGAACTACAGGTATGGGAACCAAGCACAGAAAGGTTGGGGAACACAGGAACAAACATATTGGAGGTAGATTCTCAAGTTGAAATCACACAAGATGGTTGCTTTTTTAGCTACAATGGTTTTATAGCTTAGAAATTTTTAACTGGTGGTGGAAAAATAATTAAGGGAAATGTTGAAATATAATAGATTGGCCCCAAATGTCACTACTGAGGAGAAGAATATTTTATATGATTTTAAGGAAAACAATAACCTTAGAGCCATGGAACTTGACAAGGGTGGAGGGGTTGTTTAATGGGTCATATTAGCTATGATGGCAAATGACTTGCTCAATGATGAAGAGGCATATGCTAGAGTTTTCCTGAACGAAGTCAACATTACCTATAAAAAGATTTCCATGTGTCTAAGTGATCAAGTGATAGAGGGGCTCATAGACATTGAGACTTGTAACTTTTTAAATGTTGATAAGTCCAGAGTACTCACTATCTTTGTATACCCAAGGTCCACAAAAGTAGTACTGACCCACTGCTTAGGCCTATTGTCTCTGTGGAAGGATCAGTAACGGCACCGTTGGCAAAATACATAGATTATAATCTAAAAAACATAGTTTTCAAAAATGAGAATATTCTCAAGGATTCATGGGATTTTTTTAAGACGCATAAACAGTGAACAACAATTCAACACAAGTACTTTTATTACACTTGATGTAGTGGATTTGTTTACATGTATTCCACATGATGTCCTTCATGGATGCATCTGCAGTCATAACAAATGGGTTGTCCTGTCGTCAGGCAGCCCTTCGGTCGGCCGGATTCCAAAGTCTGGGTCCGGCTTCGGCTGATGTCGCACTTCACCCGACGTCATCTCTGCTGGTCCTCGGGTATAAAGGCATCAG
The DNA here is from genome assembly GCF_019279795.1 of Protopterus annectens. NCBI lineage: Eukaryota > Metazoa > Chordata > Ceratodontiformes > Protopteridae > Protopterus > Protopterus annectens. The sequence goes on along the minus strand of NC_056745.1, from coordinate 283,361,579 downwards.
CCGACGCCATTTTCCTCAGTCTTTCTTGCCGTGTGGCACCCGAAGCAGAAGCTGTTCGCAAGTGCCGGTCGGTCAGATCCAGAGATTACTACTACCGAATACTACTTCGAAGACTTCTAAAAAGCTAAGTACCCCGTTGGGGACTCTTTCTTGCCTTAGCCGATGTCAGAAAAAGTCAATAACTGTTTAACTTGTGGGAAACAAATACCTCATAAAGATTTCCACTCTTACTGTCTGCCTTGCTTAGGCCCAGACCACGACATAGCAGCCTGTTCGGCCTGTGCTTCCTTCAACCGACGAACGCTTAGGCGTCGGTCGGAGTTTGCTGAACAGTTTTTCGGCTCAGATTTTGCGTACATTATGCCGTTGGATCCTCCGACTACCCAAATTGTTAAAAAACGCAAAGAAAAAGACCGACACTCGCGGTTCGCAGTTTCGGCCGAAACCACGGTTAAGCAAGCCGCGAGTGTCTCGGTTTCGGCCGAAACCGAGAAAACCGGTCAATCTTCAGCCGACTCCATGACTACTACTGAGGCTCCTGCTACCTTAGTTGAATCGGCCTCAGAAATTTTGCCTACAACTGTGGTTCCTAGTGATTTATCAGACACCATCCCTTTGGATGTCTCTACCCCAGCACGTGGTGCTGCTAGGCCTCCTGCAGCCATGTCTATTAAGGCCTTTGCCAGGGCTAAAGCAGCCAAATCTGTTAAATCAGTGCCTGTTAAGCCCCCCTCACACAGGCCCACTTCAAGTTCACAAATGCTTACTCTGGCAGAAGATTTAATATCCTTAATTAGGGGATCCCAATCTCACCCAGACAGGGCCTCTCAGCCCCAGAAAAGAGACCTAGAGCAGAGCCCCGAGCCAGTGTCCTCTGATGATTCTGCGGATGACTCAGACATTACAGACCAGCCAGAGGCTCCTTTTTCTACTTATGAAGACTCCGATGCTGAAGAATCCATTCCAGCTGCCTCTCCACCAGAGGAATTTTCCTTTGGGGAAACCTTACATGCCATGAGAGAACAATTCCAATGGCAGGGACAAGATTTCTCAGATTCAAGAAAAAGGCTTAGGACTTTTCTGCACTTACCACAACATAGGCCCTTAGCTATACCTCCTGTACTGCCTGTTGTGGATGATGCATTTAATGATGTTTGCACTGCTCCTGATTCTTTACCTCCAGCCCCTGCCAAACCAGATAGATTTTACAGGGTGCCAGACACTCATCACCACCTATACAAGGCCCCACTTGCAGATCCCGAAACTATATCCCAGGGGCCCAAGGCAGTAGCCTCGACCACAGCAAAAAACCCTATCCCTTCTGAAAGGGAATCCAGGTCCTTAGAGAGATGGGGGAAAAAAGTTTACACCTCTGCTACTCTCTCAGCTAGAGCTTTAAACTGTCAGTTTCATATGATCCAATGCCAAGAGTTTATGCTTGATCAGTTAACTAAAAAACTGTCCTCTGATGAATCCTTAGATAAGAAATATGTATTAGAAATGGTGAATAATATCCAACAGGTTAGTAACCATTCCTTAAAATGTGGCTATGATGCACTGGAGGCTTCATTTAGATCAGCCATGACTGGCACAGTGATAAGAAGGCATGCATGGTTGAAAGAACAGGTCTTACCGGTTCATGTTAAAGCAAAGCTGTTAGATGCTCCTATGGATAAGGCCAGTCTATTTGGTACACCTGCCCAGCAAGTAATGAAGAAAATGGAAGAAAAGGCAAAATCTGTACAAACAGTTAAAGATTTCTTACAGGTTCAGCCCCCAAGGTTTAGCAGGAACTGGCCTGCCAAAAATTGGTCCTTTCCAGACTCCACAAAATCCCAAAGGGGCAGGAATAGACGCTCTAGAGGCAGAAATCAATCCAGAGGAGGTGCCTACAGAGGACGACAGTGGCAAGGCAATAACCGAGGCACAGACACAACCACTGCCACTGCAACAGGACAATCACAGTGACTTGGCTCTGACACCGCCTACCAGGGAGCAAATAGCAGCACCTTTAGGCAGAAAGTTAGCCTTATTTTCGAAAAATTGGCACTATATCACAAAAGACAAGTGGATTTTGCAAACCATACACCAAGGATACCGGTTCCACTTCCACACCTTACCAGTAAAAAGAGGAATGCCAAACCTACCCCCAAATCAAAAAATAGAAGCTCTACAGCAGATAGCGAAATTAACAAAGATGAGAGCTGTGGAAAGAGCACCAATAACAGAACAGGGCAAAGGATTCTACTCCAGACTCTTCCTAGTACCAAGAAAAGAGAAAAGTTGGAGACCTATTCTCGACCTGTCCGTCTTAAACACATACATCATTGTCCCAAAATTCAAAATGCTGACCCTACAGCAACTTCTTCCCATGCTGGGCAAGGAGTGTTGGCTGGTAACTCTAGATCTCAAGGAGGCATACCTGCACGTCCCCATTCGACCAAATTGCAGAAGATACCTCAGATTTCTTGCAGGATCAGAGCATTATCAATTCTCAGCATTGCCCTTTGGCTTATCTACTGCGCCCAGAGTATTCACAAAATGCCTGGCATCAGTAATCGCTCACTGCAGACTACAGGGAATCCAAATTTATCCATACCTGGATGACTGCCTGTTACAAGCGGACAACAAAAGCAAGCTGACAACAGATTTACAAAGGGTCATTTACTTGCTACAAGCCCTGGGATACACAGTCAATTTACAAAAGTCAAGACTGATACCATCCCAAACAAGAACATTCTTGGGCGCGGAATTGGACACAGTAAAACAAATGGCATTCCTAACTGCAGGAAAAACAAAAAGAACTCCCTCTTTACTTCTTGGCATTAACAAAGCAGAACAAACTAACAGCAAGAAAAGTTCTGCAGGCCTTGGGCTTCATGGCATCATGCATAATCTTGGTCCCACATGCCAGACTGCATATGAGAAAGCTACAGTGGTACCTAAAGAATTTATGGTCTCAGCACAGGCACAGCTTAGAAACAGAAATCCCACTAATCCCATGCCTAAAACAGGAGTTCCTATGGTGGGCTCAAGCATGCCAGTCAAACCCAGGCTTACCCTTCCACAACTTTCGAACAAGCCAAACCATCACAACGGACGCCTCAGACCTAGGATGGGGGGCGCACATGCTGGACAAATGCATACAAGGATTGTGGACTCAAGACCAGTTGCACCTGCACATAAACCAAAAAGAAATGCTGGCAGTAAAACTGGCAATCCAAAAATTCAGACCATTCCTCAAAGAAGGCCATTTGATGATAAGGACAGACAACACCACAGTCATGTGGTACATCAACAAACAGGGAGGCACTCATTCATACCCCTATGCAGAATGACTTTGGACCTTTGGAATCTGGCTCTCAGCTACAACATCCAGTTACAGGCAATTTTGTGCCGGGAAAAGAGAACACCCTAGCAGACATGTTAAGCAGAACCACCTCGGATGCTCACGAATGGATGCTACACCCGGACATCTTCAAGGCCATCACAAAGAAATGGGGAATGCCACAAATAGATCTATTCGCATCCCCACTCAATCACCAACTCAAAAAATTCTGCACAAGGACATTCCACCCACTTGCATGGAAGGTGGACTCTCTATCCTTCAGCTGGAAAGGCCTGACAGCATATGCATTTCCACCTCTTCCCTTGATGCACAAGGTACTACTGAAAATCAAAGAGGAACGTCCAAGGATAATACTGATAGCTCCGAATTGGCCAAGACAACACTGGTACCCATTGCTGAGGAGCATGTCTCGGGAGAGAATGTGGTCAATACCCCTGATGCCTTTGATGTTAACTCAGAACAACTACAACAACATGCATCCAAACCTAAAAACCTTGCAACTGACTGCCTGGAACATCACATAGCAGCAACTAACCCAGACCTTTCCCAAAGGGTTAAAGACATTATCCTTGAAGCCCGCAGACCTTCAACAAGAAGGAACTATGCAGGAAAATGGTAAAGGTTTGTCATTTGGAGTTCTGAAAGAGGAAAAGATGTGTCGAACATAGATATTGCTAACATTCTGGAGTACTTGGCAGAGCTTCTACATACAGGCCTGTCCTATTCCTCCATCAAGATACATGCATCAGCTATTTCAGCAGAATACAGCTTCGATCCACCTGTCTTTTCGCATCCTCTACTCAGGCAGTTCCTCAGAGGGATCAAGAATGTAAAACCTCCTAGGAAACCACCATTACCAGCATGGGACTTGAACTTTGTGCTAGAAAAGTTGACACTCCCTCCGTTTGAACCAGCAGCAACAGCAGATCTGCAACACCTGTCATGGAAAACTGCCTTCCTACTGGCAATTACCTCAGCAAGGAGGGTTTCGGAACTACAGGCCTTAATGGCAGTGCAACCCTTCCTAATCTTCCATCAAGATAGGGTGTCCATGAGAACTAATCCTACATTTATGCCTAAGGTGGTATCCAGAGTGTCTTTAAACCAGGCAATCCACCTACCTACCTTCTTTCCCAATCCACAGAACAGGGGGGAAAGACTGCTGCATACCTTGGATGTACATAGGCAGTTACGCTACTACCTGGACAGAACCAAAAGTAACAGAAAAACTGACCAGCTTTTAGTAGCCTATGCAACAGGAAGGGAAGGAAAAGCAATTTCCAAACAGACAATCTCCAAATGGATAGGAAATTGCATAAGATTCTGTTACTCCTACCATGGAAAACCAATTCCACAGAACATAAGACCTCATTCTACAAGGGCTACAGCCACTACCACAGCTTTCTTACGAGGAGTGGCAACCAAAGACATTATTGAGGCGGCTACTTGGACCTCCGTGCATACATTTGCCAAGCGTTATAATTTACCTCTATACTCTAGATCCCGAACAGGGTTTGCCACTGCTGTACTGCAAGGGATCCTAACTACACCATAAATTTTCTTCCTCCACCCCTAGTTTGGCTATGGTATTCTACCCATTTGTTATGACTGCAGATGCATCCATGAAGGACATAGTACAGTTTTGTACCTACCATAAATGTAGATGTCCGAACTGGATAGCATCTGCAGTCAGGATTACCCACCCTCCTTCCCCTCTGTGGTACTCCTAGGTATTTACCCTCCTAATAGCTAGCTGGGGGGGAGTCTCTTATGGTGTATTTGTTTGTATATATGTACATACATGCTTATTTTTTGTGTTTGCCTTCTACTTTTATGGAAACATTGGCATTTATCCAAAATTTAGCCTTCCAAGAGGGCAACTGGCATCTGGGGCAAGAAACACTGAGGAAAATGGCGTCGGCTGATGCCTTTATACCCGAGGACCAGCAGAGATGACGTCGGGTGAAGTGCGACATCAGCCGAAGCCGGACCCAGACTTTGGAATCCGGCCGACCGAAGGGCTGCCTGACGACAGGACAACCCATTTGTTATGACTGCAGATGCTATCCAGTTCGGACATCTACATTTATGGTAGGTACAAAACTGTACTATGTGGGGCTTGCTTGGTTTGAGGAATTCATGGCTGATTGTGGGGATATTCCCTTTGGTGTATTTCACACTTGTCTAATTTTAATAGACCTAGTCCTAATGAATAATTTTCTTTTCTTTCAGGGAGAATACAATAAACAATTGAAGGGCATGACAATGGGGGCACACTGTGCCCCTACCTACGCCAGTGTTATTCTCCTATATTGAGAAAACAAATATGTCTTCACTTCTGAATTTAAGCAATATTGGAACCTGTATGGGCGCTTTTTAGATGACATCTGTATTTTTTGGACTGGTATTGATAATCATTTTTTCACATTTCTTGAAAACATTTCTAAGACTACTAAGTTCCTAAAATTTACATATCAACTTAACAATAGTGAGTTAAATTACCTTGATGTTAACATTCAAAGGGTGGACAATGGTTTCAAATCTAAAATACACAGAAAGCAGACATTCTCGAATTTTTATCTTCACTATGTGAGTGCCCACCCTCCACACCAAAAAAGAGGGGATAATAAAAGGTCATCTGGTCCGGGCTAGCAGAATGACATCTGATGACCAGGATTTTAAAAGAAAATGTGATTTTATAGTAGAAATGTTCAAAGCCAGGGGGGACCCTCTAACACTTTTGAATGATGTATTAACAGAAGTCATGGATGGTAGAGAGTCTCGGTTTGCCCCTTTTTAGGGTAAAAATCACCCCTCTGATCATGCAAGTCTAGGTACGAGGATAGAAGGGGCCTCATACCAATCTGCTTTGACTATCACATATGATGGTGAAACCAGTTTGGTTAAACAAGTTAGAGACAAGGAGTGGAAAAAATGTGCGGCCTTATCAGATTTAAATTGTATATTTGATAAGCCATTTAAATGTGTGTACAAAAAAGGATGAAATATCAAAAATATTTTGGAAGGAGGTTCCTAACAATTCTGGAACTTTCATTAGTAACAAAAAAGGTACACACAGTTGTGGAAATTGCACCCAATGTAAGTACATATGGACTGGAGACATGTTATATTTAAAATGTAGAAACAAGTATATAACTACTAGAGGGTATGCAAATTGTATATATTGTTTTGTGTGGGGCATGTGACTCCTTCTACATGGGTAAGACGGAAATAAGGTTAAAACAAAGAATGTATGAGCACCTTTATGATTTAAGGAAGAAAAATGATAACGCCCTGTACAAACCTCTTCAGGCATGTCCAAAAGCAGAGTATCAATTTTTCGTGATAGAGGTGGGTCCCTGTAGACCCCAGGGGTGGGCCATGGGTGACCAGACTCGAATACAGGGAACTATATTGGCAATTAGTCCTGGATGCTTGTAACAATCCAGGACTTTATGATATGGTGTCTTTAAAACCTGTACTCAAGCTCAGGTCTGCAGAATTGTGATATTTTTATGTATATTCATGTTATTTTATCCTGGTTTATTCATTCAAGTGAATTCCTGATTTTATATACATTTTCATGTGTTTTATTATTTGTCCACCAGATGGTGCTAGATTGCTATTTTATGTTATTTTATGCCATTGCATTTTAAGTGCTTTTAAACAATATGTTTAACAAGCATTATTTATTTGGATTTATTATATTAATACACTGTACATTTTAATATGAATATATTTTTATATGAACAGTTTTAATATGAACATTTTAATTATTTTATTCAACATTTCAAGACTGTCAAATGCAATTCAGAATCCACTCTTTCTGTATCTTGGTAATAAATTGAATCACTGATTTCATTGTCTGTTCAAACAAGAAAAGTTATTTAACTAGGTAATTATGATGTATTTGCCCATCTGATGTTCTATGAGACGAAAACGTAAGGGGAAGTGTTTTTATCAGCGTTTATATTTTATGTGGATATGTGTTCCTTTTGCTGTGTTTGAGCATTTTACTTGTGTGTTGGAACTGCTGGTCTCTGATGCCAATTTTTGGATTATTAGTTACGTTTTGGGCACTTCTTTGGTGTTTAAATCTTTATTCTTACTTGAAGCTTTCATTTGTGGGGTGTGAGAAAATAGCAAAGGGAAAAATTTTCTTGGCTGCCAAGTTATGCCTTGATTTGATACCTTAGTATTTTTACAGTGTTCCTCAATCTTTATATATCCCTGACTCTCTTTGCAGTTGGTAGATTAGTTTCTCTTCAGCCTGTCAGCTGTGCTTTGCCTGTTTTAGATGTCTTAAACCAGACATTTGTGTAAGTAATAGTAGAAGTATTAGCACGCTTTCTGAGGGGGGAAGGAGGAAGGCTGGAGAAGCAGCCAACCTGCCAAAGGACTAGGCCTCTGGGTCAGGGAGGCCCCCAGTGCCAGATGGACCCTCCCAAATGACCGTCACAAAGGAGCACAGCAAGTTCTTGTATGACATCTCCGCTGTCCCTAAAGTTGAAGGCTAGCAGCCTGACCTCTCCTCACCAAGGAAGGTGATCATTCCCCTTTAAATGCTGCTGATGAAAATGCCTAGACCCCTCTGAGGCTGGGCAGCCAAATGTCCAGTGTACCATCTGCTGGGGGGGAGGGTGGTAGGAGCTCATCAAAAGACAAGTATGAATACGCCTTCCAGATATTCCAAGGATTCATACATCCCTTCAGGGAGAGAGGAGGAAGTGAAAGGAGTAAGAGCACCTTCTGGCGTTACAAGTGGGGGAGTAGTCCCCACCACCCAGTAGGTATGTAGCCCAGGCGTACACCTCTGCAGGGGCTTGCTAAAGTTTGATATGTCATTGCATCAAAATGCCAGAAGAGAGACGGTCCCCTACGCTGCTGAGCACCAGAAGGGGACAACTGGAATCCTAAAGACCTGCTTCCCTTCCCTGCATCCCCACCACATGAAGACAAGATTAGGAGTTTACAGTAGACCCGCTAGCCCAGGATCATGGATCATTGAAGTATGTTTGGTCTTGTGCTTGAGAAATTTGCCGGGCCTTCTGTTTAGTCTAGATGAGCTAGCAAGTAAGTCTCCACACCCTTCCAATGTGCCATGGAGATGTGTAGCAACTAAGAATATGTCAGACAGAGAGATTGGATTGCTGAAAGAGGCCACTTCTGTCAGTGGAAGAGTCTTAGCTGAAGGTTGTCCAAGTTATTCCACAAGAGGAAGAAACACAGGCCAGTCAATGTAGGGACAAACCTAGGCCCACTGCCCAGGGCATCCACTGCAGATATTAAATAGGCAGAAGTGAGGCTGCACCACTGTGGTGTTTTTTTAGAGTAAAGGTAAGCTCCTTCTTAACAGACTTTGGGTCTACAGATTAGGGTGGAACACCTTTATTAGGAGACCGTGGATGGATCTTGGCAGGTGAAATGCATAACTGATTATTTAAAATCCTACCATGGCAGACGACTACACGTTCCTACCACCCGTGTCCCTCTTTCAGGCTACCTTGTTCACGGGTTAGACACTGCAGTCTTGTCTGCTACTCTGATAGCAGTGCTTCCAGTACTTGCTTCATCTGCCATTTTGGGGGGCACTTGAACTCTCTAGTCTTGCAGTTTGTAATGCTTTTTTCTCAAAAAAAACTTCCCTGTCTGTGGGTTGGAGCCAAACTTTTTTTTTTGCTTGGTGTGCTTTAATATTCAGCAGTTTAGATGATCTTAACTGTGGCTGTCCATCCCATTCTGCTTTGACTGGGGTGGGAGGGGTGGGAGTGATGGTGGTAGTGGTAGTACACTGCTTGAGAATTAAACCATAGCACCCATCAGGGACTGTCTTTGATGTTAGGCATAACTGATACATTCTTTCTGTATTAGTTGATCTATGAAGAGGTTTCTCTTTGATGGGTTAGGAGTATCCTCCCTTTCCCCTTCTAGTCATTTAAGAATAAGAGAATATTTCAGGTCATTGCTTAAAGACACATGTACCTTTTACAAGGTATTCCCTTCCGAGTACAGGAACTTAATCATTTGCAAGTCTGGGGGCCTGTTTCTCAGATTATAAGACTCAAGGGTTATGTTTTTAGAAATTGATCCTCCATATTGATCTGTTTGGATTTGAGTCACATGCAGAACAGAGATAACCAAGCTTGTCATATCTTGTGTATCCAGAACAGGTAGTGTGGTACCAAATTGCTTTCAAAAGTGAACACACTTTTTCTGTAAGTAGGGCATAAAATGCTGGTATGGATTGCTTTGTAGTCTGTGTATACCTACAGTGTTAGCTTGAGTGCTTAACGTCTGCTTTGTCATTGGACCCATTCTCTCATTTATTTTACAGTGAGAGAATGACCCCTCTGTTAACTTCCAGTCTGTAGCCTGAACCATGAGAGTTAGAGCCAAGGAGGTTTTCCCCTAGTCTCCAGTACTGAGTTCTGATTCTAAGTTGAAGTGATGGCCAGGCTTACTTCTAGACATTTATCAAGAGTTGTTGATTGCTGTAGTTTAAGGCTCCTGACAATGTTTTTGCATTGCAAGCATAGTTATGTGGCTCTTATCCATAGGCTGTCTCCTCTACCTGCTGCTTCTCTCTGTCTCTTTCTCTCTCTCTTTCTCTCACTCTGTCACTGTCTCCGTGCCGCCACAGCTGAGGGCTTCCCCTCAGGAGAGACACACTGGGCTCATCCCTTGTCTCCATGTTAGACCAGAGCTGGTGATTGATTTTGAAAACGTGTCACCAGTATGATGGAAGCTGTGTGTGTACACGAGAGCACATTGCAGCAGTTAGACACAAGATCAGGCAAGATTCTCTTTTCACTAGGTCTTGGCCGCATTATCCCAGTCAGTCTTCGCTGGCATTGCTGTCCCATTTGGCTCCACTGGGCCAAACCCAGTGCTAATTCTCACAAACCTGGCATGTGCCATTAAACTTGCACTATCTTGTGTTGCCTCTGCTTCCTTTGCTGTCAGTTGACATGGAGCATTTTACTTCTGTAAGCTATTTCAGGAAAATACATGAAACCCCTCCTCAAGAGTGATGTTTCTTTCTGCATGTCTGGGAACTGAGCAGTTGGAACTTTTGTCATTAAACGCTGACAAATGTAATGAACTCTCTTTTTCCAGATCCCTTTCCAGAGCTTCTACTTTGTCCTTCTGATGATAAAACATATTTTGGTTTGAACAGGTGATCCGCTGTGGCGACTCCTAACAGGGAAAAGCCGAAAGAAGAAGGAATGTCTGTCTAGTACAAAGAAATAAATAAATAAGCTTAGGTCTTTTCTGTAAGATGCTAGTTGAGCAGCTTGGAAACCACTGTTCATAGGTAGGTACAAGGCTGTTGGCCATAGGACCTATATAAGCTTAGCCAAAAAGGTACCCTGGCTTTTGCCACCCAGGAAAATTATTTTCCTGTGCCACTGTCAAGCAGAGCCACAGAAGTGATCCCCGGGGTGAATTTCCTGTTTCCCATCCAGTCATCAAGATTTTTCTTGAGTGCTAATGAGGAGCTTTGTTTGATATAGATAGGTAGTTTGTTCCAGAGTACGGGAAGTCTCTGGGACAGGAATTTATCTGTCCAGCGCGTTCTGTTTATTGTGGTGACAAGATTTAGGTCCCTAGAGTGTGTAGCTCGGAGGGATTGGGATTTCTTTAAGTGGAGCATGTCCAACAGCTCTGGGTTTGACATAGCTTTGTATGTTAGGCAAAGATCGCCTCTGAGTAGGCAGTATGCGACGGTGTAAAGCTGGAGATTTTTGAGATGGTCTGCATCTGTTTGAGGCCAGTAATCCACTTTGTGAGGCATGTCTGCAACCTTTCTAGTTGTTGGAGATGTCTTTTGAGTTACATACCAAAAGGGACATACTCTATAATGGGTCTAATGAGAGATGAGTAGAGGGGAACAATGACCTCTTTTTTTTCCTGGATGAGAAACCTTTTGTGATGAGGTGGGCCATGTAGAAGGGTTTACTGACTACTGTGGTGATGTGATTATCAAATGAGAGACTACTGTCCACCACCTGTGTCCCAAGGTCTCATCACACTTTCGGTGTTAAGTTTACTACCGCCTATGTGGTAGTTCATGGGTACAGAGTTTTTACCAAAGAGGATGACAATGCACTTTTTGGCATTGAGCTTGAGGCCATGGCTTTGACACCAGGCATCTATCTCAGTTGAGGCCCTTTTGTAGGATGTCCACATCATTAGGAGTTTTGATTATGGCTCCTAGTTTGCAGTCATCTGCGAACTTCATTAGCCAAAGACCTTCTGTGTTAGCCTGTACTTCAGAGAAGTAGATACCAAACAGGAGAGGACCCAGGACTGAACCTTGTGGTACTCCACTTGTCACTGGTCTGAGGTCAGATTTGGAGTCTGCTACTTTCACAGTGTGAGTTCTGTCAGTGAGCCAGTTGGCAACCCATCTTGTGACATAGGGATTTATACCTAGTTTAGTGAGTTTATCTATAATTCCAGTGGTGGATGGTGTCGAAAGCCTTGGCAAGATCTAGATAGGCTGTGTGAACCACCTTACCCTCATCTACGGCTTTGGTGACCGCTTCAAAGAAGTCTGTCAGGTTTAGGAGACATGATCTGCCTTTTACAAACCCGAACTGGGTGGGGTCCAGGGTTTGAAAATTACCAATGTCTTATAAGTTCCATGATGATATGTTTCATGGCCTTGCAGACCGTGCTAGTCAGGCTAATGGTGCGGTAGTTCTCTGGGTCCGTAGTGGATCCCCCTTTGTGGAGTGGGATAACTGTCTCTGTGCGCCATTCAGTGGACAAAAAGCCTGAGGCGAGGCTATGATTGAACATGGTACTTAGGTGGGGTGCCAGTTCATTCTGTAGTCCATGTAGAACACAGCTGGGATGTTGTCAGGTCCCATGGATGCTATGTTCGTGGCTTTGGAGAGTGTGGTTTTTACCTGTGCAGCTGTGATTACAGTAACTTTGCATTCTTCCAGTATAGAGATGGGCCCTTTAGGGGGTGAGAGGGGGTAAAGTTAGCACTGAATCTATCTGCCAGGATGTTGGCAATATCAGTTGGTTCTGTCTATTTAGTGCCATTGTGCTGTAACTCAGAGCAGATCTGAGTGTTGCCATTGAGATTCTTGACATAGCTATAGAATGCTTTGTGGTTGTCTTTAGAATCCGTGGCGATTTTGTTTTCATAACTAGCTTTGGAGGATTTTATGAGGGATCTCAGCTTCTTACTGAGGCTGACCAGAGAGTTCCTTCAATCATGGGATTTTACTCTTTTTTGCAACAGTTTCTTTCTTCTGTTGTAGAGTTTGTTTATGGCAGGGGACCACCAGATTGACTTCATTTTTTTGGAAGATAGCATCTTGGTTCTGTTAGGGGATAGCACGATCTATGCACTCATGTAAGTGCTTATAAAGTGCAATTGTGTAGGATTCAGCAGTCTTACCTCTATTGTCCGTCTGCATGGGTGTTGTGAAGTTTGCCATTTCTGTCTTAAGAAGCATGAAGTTGGCTTTGGAGACATTTCTTACGGTAGTTTCCCTAATGGGGGCGGGATGTGGATGTCTAGGGTGATTAGCTTGTGGTTGTATCTGACCAATGAGGAATTTACCTTTGGTGTGGAACACCGGTCACCCATTTTGGTAATGACCAGGTCTAGGATATTGCTGCCCCTGGTGGGAGTGTTGATAGAAAACGTTGAGCAAAAGAGTTGGTACATGAGTAGTTTTACAAGTTAATGGTGGGGTGGTTGAAATCGCCCATTATTGGGGTGTTGGGTTGTATCCTAATGTTTTCCAGTGTATCAAGAAATGAGGAGTGGGAATCCTGGGGTATGGTGGGGGATATGTAGCAAGTTACAATTTGGATTGCGGTCTTACCCAGAGTTAGTTGCACTTGGATAATCTCGGATGTATTATGCTGAGCAACTAGCCTGGAGGTGTGGATATCCTTAATGAATATGGACACGCCTCCGCCTTTAGTGTTTCAGTCCAGGTTAGGTGGCCGAAAGGTGTGGTATGAATTATAGCCTGGTAATGCAGGGGTGTTCTCTGGAGCCTTGAACCAGGTCTGTGACACTACACAGATGCCGGTGTTCTCCATTTTAAGAAGTGTCTCGAGTGAATGCATTTTGAGGTTTAGACTTCTAGCATTAAGTAGCATTACTTTCAGATTTTGCTTGATTGTACCTGTTACTGTGGGGAATTTGTCATTTGAACCTTGCCTGAAAAAGACACTATAGAGGTGGCAAGAGCCTTAGCCAGTGTCTGGAATCCCAAGGGCGACAGGTGCAGGCCATCTCTGGCAAAGCATCGTGGTCTGTCGATCATGTCATCCCAGGCAGACAGATACTGGATCCCCTTAGAATGACACCAGAAGCTTAGCCAATTGTTGAAGTCAATCATTTTGTCCTTGTACTGCTGTATCATTCTGGGCGATGGCAGGATGCTGTTCAGGGCTAGGATCATACCTGTCTAGGCTACAAGATTGGAGAGATCTTCCATGTCTCTTTTCATGTAATCCAGGGATGCTGTTCAGGGCTAGGATCATACCTGTCTGGGCTACAAGATCGGAGAGATCTTCCATGTCTCTTTTCATGTAGTCCAGGGAGGTTTGTCTCAGGTCGTTCACACCAACATGGACAATGACAGAGTCATATTTGTACTTGTTTTGGAGTGACCTGAGTGCATGGGTTATGTGATGGATCCTGGCAACCAACAGGCAGCTGACAGTAACCTTCTCCTTGTTTAGCCTGGTGAGTGGGACATCAATGTGCCTGACTATAGAGTCACCTATTACTAGTGTGTTGAGTACGTTGTTTTGCCTTATGGGCTGTGGTTGATTGGCACACTGAGTCTGTGGGCTATGTGTCATTTGGGTTGTGTTGGGGGGGGGGGTGGAGGTTGCTTGCGTTTCTGCTTTGGAGGTCTCTGTTGCTTGAGCAAATTATTATTGAGAGCCTCTGCGAACATTTTCGTGTGGATTTTGGTGGTGTAGGTTTTGAGGGACTATGTGATGAGTGTGGTGTTGGTGAAAGTGTTTACCTTCCCCTCTTGACTGTCTAGTCCAGTCTTGGCTGAAGAGAGCTTTGCTTCCAGTTTGGCTATATAAGGGCATCTCTCACAGGTTGTAGTGTTGGGTGGTAGGAAGAGAGGGTTGTCTGTGTACATGAGGCATTTGCTGCATTGCCCCAAGATGCCCGATTAATCAGGTAGACAGGAGAAAACACTGGGAGCTGACCCTTAGACATGCCTGGATAGATGCTTATTGTTAAGTACTAAAAACTGTTTTCCTCTAGATAAATGAGGAAAGTTGAGTGCTGTAGTAATCACTAGCTTATTTAGTGCTTACGACGAGTTCTGAACAAGTGCTGAGCTCAAAGAAACAGATTTGAGTGCTAAAACTAAAAAAAAACTGACTAGTTCTAAGGGAGAATTTGAAGAGCAGATTTTATGGCACCAGAAATAGTTTAACCCTAACAAAGCGGCAATGCATAAAGTGTATTTTTTTTTTTTAACAGCAGCAAATGAGCAAACTGATTTAAACAAATTGACCAATAAGAGCTGAAAACTGAGCCCTGTTCCCAGCAGTCTTTGATCAGACAAGTTCTAACTGCACACTCCTGCCACTAGGGTGCAGGGGAACCTTCTCCCAAAAAAGTTGGCCTGGATTAGTGCTCAAGTTATACAAACAAAGCTAGATTCAACAGGTCTGAATCTAGTCCACTGTACCAATGCCACTAGAAACAGCCAGCACCTACCACACCTTAATTAGATTCAAACTGACCAGATGTACAGCAGTTGCAGTCACCATTTCTCATGGTTTTATCCACCTTGCTCCTAAACCCAGTGCCTTCCAGTGCCATTTCATCGAGTAAATACAGACTGGCCCCATAAGCCTCAAACTCCGTATTACATACTTAGTCCAGTGCCCAACCACTACAGCACAGCAGCTCAATGCTTAATGTCCATCTGTTCAATATAACCTCTGGGACCTTTCACTCCCAAGCCACCTGTAAAACTGCAAGCTACCATAACATCCTTCAAAAGGATATCCTTCCTTTTCTTTCATTGGCAACCGTTTCCTCCATAGCTGTCCTTGGTAACATTTCTATTCAGACATACTTGTACATGTCTGGTATACCACCTTATGCTTCCTACTGCCTCTGTTTACAAGTGTGTGTCTTAGCAAAAACCTCACCTGGAACGTGGTCATCTTTTAATTCTTTCAACTACTATGCCCAATTATGTTCTTCCTTTTCAGGGACTGAAGGGGCAACAACAGTGCTACTGAAACAATTTGAAATATAAAGTGATAAGTATATTTTTCTGGCACTTCTTATTAAAGTTCTGTATTATCCTAATTTTTTTTTGCTTGATTGACTTAGATATACATTTGCTGGCTTCTGATCTATGCTGAAATTGTTGGTTTTTCTCCCACCCTTATTCCTGCCGTGTTAAATAGTGGTCTAACGAGCTTGTGTGTTCCCACCCACCCTCCCTATTGGTATCTTCTTCTTATACTTGGTGGCTTTGCAAATGTCCGCCCCTGTTGTATAGCTGATCTGTGACACTCCTCCCAGTCTAGTATCATTAGCTCATTCTACCTAATACAGAGAAAAAATGCACTTTATTCATCTGTTCTTACTGTATTTGTGTTTCTTCCTACTTTATTACACAATTTTGCTTTTGCCTCTTCTTGAAAGTACTCAATTGTCCTTATTCTGCTGCATTTATTACTGCTTGGTAGTAGCCTGATTAAACTGTAACTGTTATTCTAAGCCTCTTGGTTTAGGAACCTGGGTTTCAGACCAGTTATTTTACATTAAGAAGGTTTGTGGTCTGCACTGTTGTGGCATGACAGATAGCTTACATCCTTCTAAGTTGGGAATTGCTGATTGAAGGCACAGTGTCTGTTATTCTAAAAGTGCATTAGTTCTGGTTTAAGCACTTGAGCTTCAGGCCAGTTATTTTACATTAAGAAGGTTTGTTGTCAGCACTATTGTGGGAGGACAGGCTAGATTCTGCCCTTCTGAGCTGGGAATTTCTGATTAAAGGCTTATCGTGCCTGCTTATTTGAACCATTTCTTTCTGAAATTGGTGTGCCTTCTTTGCTGTAGCATAAACTAGATTTAGGCCTGCTGAATCTAGCTTTGTTTGTATAAGTTGAGCACTGATCCAGGCCATCTTTTTTGGAGAAGGCTCCCTTGCACCCTAGTGGCAGGAGTGTGCAGTTAGATCTTGTCTGATTAAAGACTGCTGGAACAGGGCTCAGTTTTGAGTTTTTTAGTGGTTAAGTGGGTAATTTGTTTAAATCAGTTTGCTCGTTTTTTATTGTAATCCTCTTTGTGAGGTATTTCTGTGGTCTTTCCAGTTGTTGTAGATGTCTTGTGAGGTACATACCAAAAGGGGCGTTGTACTCTATAATGGGTCTAATGAGTGATGAGTAGAGGGAAACGACCTCTTTTTTTCTGGATGAGAATCCTTTTGTGATGAGATGAGCCACGTAGAAGGATTTCCTGACCACTGTGACGATGTGATTATCAAAGGAGAGACTACTGTCCACCTGTGTCCCAAGGTCTCTTATCACATTTTCAGCAGTAAGTAGACTACAAGCTATGTGGTAGT
Source organism: Protopterus annectens (assembly GCF_019279795.1). Taxonomy (NCBI): domain Eukaryota; kingdom Metazoa; phylum Chordata; order Ceratodontiformes; family Protopteridae; genus Protopterus; species Protopterus annectens. The sequence continues at coordinate 283,344,632 of NC_056745.1, read as the reverse complement.
TCATGGGTACAGAGTTTTTACCAAAGGGGATGATAATACACTTTTTGGCATTGAGCTTCAGGCCATGGCTTTGACACCAAGTATCTGTCTCAGTGAGGCCCTTTTGTAGTTTGTCTACATCGTTAGGAGTTTCGATTATGGCTCCTAGTTTGCAGTCATCTGCAAACTTTGTTAGCCAAAGACCTTCTGTGTTGGCCTGCACTTCAGAGAAGTAGATACCAAACAGGAGAGGACCCAGGACTGAACCCTGTGGTACTCCACTTGTCACTGGTCTGATGTCGGATTTGGAATCCGCTACTTTCATAGTGTGGATTCTGTCCGTGAGCCAGTTGGCAACCCATCTTGTGACATAGGGATTTATACCTTGTTTAGTGAGGTTATCTATAATTCCAGAGTGGGGGATGGTGTCGAAAGCCTTGGCGAGATCTAGATAAGCTGTGTGAACCATTTTACCCTCATCTATGGCTTAGGTTTAGGAGACATGATCTGCCTTTTACAAATCCATACTGAGTAGGGTCCAGAGTTTGGAGATTACCAATGTCTTTGTTTATGAGTTCCACGATGATGCGTTCCATGGCCTTGCAGACCAGGCTCGTCAGGCTAATGGGGCGGTAGTTCCCGGGGTCCTTCGTGGCTCCCCCTTTGTGGAGTGGGATAACTGTCGTGGTGCGCCATTTAGTGGGTACAAAGCCTGAGGTGAGGCTATGATGGAACATGGCACTTATGTAGGGTGCCAGTTCATTCTGTAGTTCATGTAGAACGCAGCCTGGGATGTTGTCAGGTCCCATGGATGCTGTGTTCTTGGCTTTGGAGAGTGTGTTTTTTACCTGTGCAGCCTTGATTATAGGAACTTTGCATTCTTCCGGTATAGAGATGGGCCCTCTAGGGGGTGAGAGGGGGGTAAAGTTAGCACTGAACCTATCTGCTAGGATGTTGGCAATATCAGTTGGTTCTGTATATTTAGTGCCATTATGCTGTAACTCAGAGCAGATCTGAGTGTTCCCATTTAGATTCTTGACATAGCTATAGAATGCTTTGTGGTTGTCTTTAGAGTCGGTGGCAATTTTGTTTTCGTAACTAGCTTTGGAGGATTTTATGAGGGATCTCAGCTTCTTACTGAGGTTGACCAGGGAGTTCCTCCAGTCATGGGATTTTACTCTTTTTTGCAACAGTTTCTTTCTTCTGTTGTAGAGTTTGTTTATGGCAGAGGACCACCAGATTGGCTTCCGTTTTTTGGAGGATAACATCTTGGTTCTATTAGGGATAGCATGATCCATGCACTCGTGTAAGTGCTTATAAAATGCGTTTGTGTAGGATTCGGCAGTCATACCTCTATTGTCCGTCTGCATGGGTGTCATGAAGTTTGCCACTTCTGTCTTAAGAAGTGTGAAGTTGGCTTTTGAGAAGTTTTTTACGATGGTTTCCCTAATTGGGGCTGGGGGTGGAATGTGGATGTCTAGGCTGATTAGCTTGTGGTCGGATCTGACCAACGAGGAATTGACCTCTGGTGTGGAACACCGGTTTTCCATGTTGGTAATGACCAGGTCTAGGATATTGCTGCCCCTGGTGGGGGTGTGAATAAGTTGATCCAAGGCATTGGAATTTATGAATTCTAGAAAACGTTGAGCAAAAGAGTTGGTACATGAGTAGTTTTCCCAGTTAATGATGGGGTAGTCTGTATACTTAGAGAATTTCACTCTGCTGTAGTAATAATACCTACCTCTCTTTACCTGGGTGACTTGTACAAATCCTACTGAGAGACAGAATTGTACCATTATCTCATGACATATTCAGCAAAAAATGACCTGCAATTCCTGGATGTGCAAATGTCAATTAAGAAGCCCAGTTGCCATCTAATTTTTTTAACTGTAGAACCCATTCTGTAGTTCTGTAGAGCACTACTAATCACATCTGTCAAAACCAGTTACAATTCTTAATTACTGAACCCAGTGCAGTCATGTTGGATGATTGCAAGTGCCTGTCCATCAAATGGCATACATACACCACAAAAAAAGTGCACATAGGTTTCTCAAAATTATTAATGCCTTTTCTTGCTAGGAGATCGTCTTCTCTTTATTTTTAATGTATAACCCATCTGTTCCCCCATCAAAAGTCTTACTCTTTAATTATATTTTCCCCTAAAAACCCAATAAATGAATGCATCCAACCGCTCAGTATTCAGAGATTTCTGTAAGGCTAACCTACTGTCCCTGTCAGATGACTCGAGGAAATTTAAAAGGTCTACCTTCACTGGGAACTCTGTCAAAAGCAGCTCTTTATACTTTTACTTGCATTTTACCATTTTAACTACTTTATTGAAGCATCTGTCCACAGCCTTAAGAAATATGATGGCTAATTCAAGAACAAGCCCCTGTAGTGGATTCCCAGTAGCAAAAAACTCTACAACAAAAGAAAAAAAAAAACTTCTGGCACGAAGGAATAAACTCAAATCCATTCATTTGAAGAGCAAGTTTATGAAGGGTCACCAAGAATTTGGCATAAGGTCAAAACTTGCAACGCTAAGCATGAACTAAATGTCAGCACCTCATGCAAATAATAACCATAAAACATTTTTAATTGTGTTGGGAATATTAGAATAAAAAAAAAAAAAAAAAAAAAGTAACCTCTGTGGTGTCCCTGAAGTCTCAAAACAACCCACTAAACAAGTATAGTGGGTCCAAAAACAAAACAGTGCAAGAAACTTCTCTCTGTGGAATATTTTCAGTCCGTATATCTCTAGTTAATCAGTGTATATTAATCAGATTAGACAATAGTAGTAAAAGTAGTGAACTTAAACTCGTCTTAAGTCAAAAAAATTAATAAACAATGTATAATTGTATAGAATTACTAAGTATTCGAAAGTAATCCAAGCAAGGCAGTCAGTCTGTTTCCAGTCGAAAATCCTTTATTAAGTACACAGACAAGAAATCCAAGTAAAACAAAAATAGAGTAATAGTTTCCTCACAAGCTTACTAAAGATATATATATATATATATATATATATATATATATATATATATATATATATATATATATATATATATATATATATATACACTTCTACTACTATTGTCTGATCTGATTAATATACAGTGATTAACTAGAGATATATGGGCTGAAATTCTTCCACACAGAGAAGATGTTCTTTGTGTTTCACTGTTCAGTCATTACAGTTGGGGTTATCCTGCTGGCACGCTACCCTCAGTCGGCCTGAATTCCAAAGTCTAGGTCTGGCGTTGGTTGCTGTCGCCTCTTCCCTGACGTCAGTGCGCCAGGGGTATAAAAGATGCAGCCGACGCCATTTTCTTCAGTCTTTCTTGCCGGGAGGTGCCTGAAGCAAAAGCAATTCGCAAGTGCCTGTCGGCAGACTCCTGAGTTTTTCAAATTTGATTTTCAGATCCGAAGTCTTCATTAAAGCTAAATACCCTGTTGGGGAAACTTTTTTCTTGCTCCAGACCAATGTCATAAAAAGTTAATAGTTGTATTTCTTGTAGTAAGCAAATACCTCATAAGGATTTTCATTCTTACTGTATTCTTTGCCTAGGCCCTGACCATAATGTTGCTAGTTGTCGGTTTTGTGCTAGATTTAACCAAAGCACTATTAAGCGTTGGTACGATTTTGCATTCCATTACTTTGGCAGAAGATTTAATTATAGAATGCCGTCGGATCAGCCGACTACCGGAGTTTATAAAAAACGTAAAGAAAATGAAAAGGACAGGCATCCGAGATCCAAAACCGACGAGGCTTCTGCTAGGCCTGTCGCCGGTTCTCAGTGAGGCGCTTTCGCAGCCCCCGACGCCCGCTACCTCAGAGCCACAGGCTGCTTCCATGTGGAGCCGACTGGGCCTCTGGAAACTCGAGGTATTGGACACTCGGAAACTATTCCCTCAGATGGGTCTGGAGCCGCTGAGCAGGCATCGGCTTCAGAGGGTGTTTTCAGGCCTACACAGTTATATGTGAAACCTACTTCAGCTTCAGAGGCAAAGACTAAAGCAGCTCTAAATACAAAGAAACAAGTACAGCATTCACCTGGACAGGCCTCCATGCCTAAAAAACAGATGCTTAAAATGGCCGAAGACCTAATTACTTTGATCAGGGGTTCCCATCCCCCTCCTGTTAAGAGGCCTAGGCAAGAGTTAGAATATGAATCTTCAGACCAGGTTTCCTTTTCCTTTGATGCCTCCTCTGAACAGAATTACTCTATTCCTCCCTATGAGGATTCTGATGCAGAAGAATCTATCCCTTTAGCCTCTCCTCCTGAGGATTATTCTTTTGGGGAGGCACTGCATACTGTGAGGGAGCATTTCCACTGGAAGAGCCAAGATTACTCAGAATCCAAGAAAAGGCTCAGAGACTTCCTTTTATTGCCTCAGCACAGGCCCCTTGCTATCCCACCTGTTTTAGACATTGTAGATGATGTAATTTCGGAGTTCAGTCTTTCTCCAGACTCTCTACCACCAGCCCCTGTTAAGCCAGACAGATACTATAGGGTTCCTGATTCACATAAATTTCTTTATAAAAACCCTGCTGCTGACCCAGAAACCATCTCTCAGGGTCCCAAAGGGGTCAAGGCTTCTACTGCAAAAAACCCTCTCCCCTCTGATAGGGATTCTAGGGCCCTAGACAGATGGGGCAAAAAGATTTATACCTCTGCTACCTTGGCTGTAAGAGCCTTAAATTGCCAATTTCATATGCTTAAATATCAGCGATATCTTATGTCTTTGCTTAAATAGAAAACGTCAGCAAATAGAGATTGTGCAGACAACAAAGAAATGCAGGATTTATTGCATGCAGCTGAACAAGTTGGAAAGCATACTTTGCAATGTGGGTTTGATTCTCTAGAGGCCTCCTGCAGGGCCACTGTTACAGGTTCTGTCATTAGGAGGCATGCTTGGTTAAAAGAACAAAATTTGCCTGATCATGTTAAAGCAAAACTATTAGATGCTCCTTTACAGCATGATACTTTGTTTGCTGTTAAAGCAGAAGAGGTGTTGAAGAAAATGGAGGACAAAGCTAAATCTATGCAAACAGTCAAGGATTTCTTGCAGGTACAGCCTCCCAGATTTAGCAGGAACTGGCCTACAAAGAATTGGTCCTTTCCAGTGTCAGACCACAAAGAGGCAGATACAGACGCCCCAGAGGCAGATCACAGCCCCAAGGCTCATACAGGCCTAAATAATGGGGTGCTTATACCTCCAAGAGCAGAGAGGAAAAATCACAGCCATACAGGAAACGGTCTCAATGACTTTCCCCTTCCAGCACCAAGCACTTATCTTTTGGCAGCCCCTTTGGGGGGAAAACTAGCACTTTTTTCACAAAATTGGCACATGATCACACAGGACAAATGGGTTCTAAATATAGTTTCACAAGGCTACAGGTTCCACTTTCACACCCTGCCAAGGCTAACTGGTATGCCAGATCTGCCACGCAATCAATGGGCAGAGGCACAAAAACAAGTTTCATCCCTCATGGACATGAGGGTCATTCAACAAGTGCCAGAACAAGAGCAGGGACAAGGATTCTATTCAAGACTGTTCTTTCTACCCAGAAAGGACAAAGCCTGGAGACCAATACTGGACCTATCTATTCTAAACACATACCTGGATATTCCAAAATTCAAAATGTTGACTCTACAGCAGCTTCTGCCCATGTTGGGCAAGAAGGCTTGGCTTGTGACTTTAGAGCAAAAAGAGGCATACCTGCATGTCCCAATCAGACAAACATGCAGAAGACACCTCAGATTCAAAGCTGGCTCAATGCACTACCAATTCTCTGCACTGCCCTTTGGCTTATCTTCTGTGCCCAGGGTCTTCACAAAGTGCCTGGCAGCAGTAATTGCATACTGCAGACAAAGAGGAATACAAATATATCCTTATTTGGACGACTGCCTCATTCAAGCAGAGAACAAGGACATTCTACTACAGTATCTGGCGTTTGTAAAGAGATTACTACCATGCATAAGGTACACAGTCAACGAACACAAATAAAAACTAGTACCCTCTCAAGAGATAATATTCCTGGGTGCAAGCTTAAATACAACTGCCCAGATGGCTTATCTCACGCCAGACAAAGACAACTGACTACCTATTTCAAACTGTTGGCAACAAAGGCCCAGTTATCTGCAAGAAAAATTCTGCAGGCTTTGGGCTTCATGGCATCCTGCATTCTACTAATTCCATATGCATATGAGGAAACTTCAATGGTACCTGAAAAGTGTTTGGACTCAACATTGCCACAGCCTGGAAACAATAGATGTTCATCGTGTTACCCTGCTGCAGTCATCACACTTGGGTTATCCTGTCGCCAGGCGGTCCCGCAGTCGGCCTGAATTCCAAAGTATTGGTCCAGCGTTGGTTGCTGTCGCTTCTTCCTTGACGTCAGTCCGCCAGGGGTATATAAGAGGCATCCGACGCTATTTTCTTCAGTCTTTCTTGCCGCACAGTGCCCGAAGCAGAAGCAGTTAGCAAGTGCTGGTCGGCCGACACCTGAGATTTTCGAATCGAATTTCAGTCCGAAGTCTTCAAAGCTAAGTACCCTGTTGGAGAACCTTTTCTTGTCTCAGTCCGATGTCAGAAAAAGTTTAACAATTGCATTTCTTGTGGGAAGCAAATACCTCATAAGGACTTTCATTCTTATTGTATACCTTGCCTAGGCCCAGACCACGACATCACTGGTTGTCGGTTTTGTGCTAGGTTCAATAAGCGAACTATAAAGGGACACTTTGATTTCGCACAACACTACTTCGGTAGGAAATTTAATTACACTATGCCGTCAGAGCAACCGACTACCAGCGTGCATAAAAAACGCAAGGATAAAGACAGGCAGCCTAGACCCAAGCCAGACACCGAGGCCTCGGCTGGTCTAGTCGCCGGTTCTCCAGTTTTCAGTGAGGCACCTACGCAGCCCCTGGCGACTGCAGAATTGCAACACCAGACTGCTTCAGATTCTCAAGCAGAGAGTTCTAGGCCAACGCAGCCATTTTCTTTAGGCCCTACTGACAACATTGCAGAAGGAGAAGCCGGTGCTGTGGAAACACCTCCGGTTTCAGAAGGTGTCTTCAGACCGACTACTCTCACCATAAAATCTTTTGCTAAGCTTAAGACTCCTCTAAAACCAAAAAAGACTGCACATCAGTCTACGGTTCAAGGCCCCATGCCTAAGAAACAGATGCTTAAAATGGCTGAAGATTTGATTTCTTTAATCAGGGGTTCCCAACCCCCCCCCCCCCCCCCCAGACAAACGGCCTAGACAAGAGGAGGATTATGCATCCTCTGATCAAGTGTCTATTTCCTCAGGCTCCTCTGAGGAACAGGATTACTCCTTTCCCCCTTATGAAGATTCTGATGCTGAAGATTCCATTCCCTCAGCTTCTCCCCCTGAAGACTATTCCTTTGGGGAAACCTTACATACCATGAGGAAACATTTCCACTGGGAAGGTCAGGACTACTCCGACTCAAAGAAAAGGCTCCGAGATTTCTTTTACTCCCCCAGCACAGACCACTTGCTATCCCTCCAGTTTTAGACATTGTGGATGATATTTACTTAGAATCTAGTCTAAATCCAAATGCTCTGCCTCCTGCTCCAGCCAAACCAGACAGATATTATAGAGTGCCTGACTCACACAAATTCTATTACAAAAGCCCTGTTGCTGACCCAGAGACAATCTCCCAGGGTACTAAAGGGGCTAAGGCTTCTATGGCTAAAAATCCTGTACCCTCTGAAAGGGACTCCAGAGCACTAGATAGGCGGGGGAAGAAGGTTTACACCTCAGCTACTCTAGCTATGAGAGCACTAAATTGTCAATTTCACATGCTGAAATACCAGCAATTCCTAATGTTTCAAATAAAACAAAAGATGAGCACGCACCCTCAACAGTCTGAATTCAAGAAGAAATGCAGGATCTGTTGCATGCAGCTGAACAGGTGGGCAAACATACTTTACAATGTGGATTTGATTCCTTGGAGGCTTCCAGTAGAGCAGCTGTTACTGGGTCTGTTATACGTAGGCATGCTTGGTTAAAGGAACAAACTCTGCCTGATCATGTTGAAGCAAAGTTACTAGATGCACCCTTACAGCAGGATGTCTTATTTGGAGTTAAAGCAGAAGAGGTTTTAAAGAAAATGGAGGATAAGGCAAAATCTATGGAGACGGTCAAAGATTTCTTACAGGTACAACCCCCACGCTTCAGCAGAAATTGGCCAACAAAAAATTGGTCCTTTCCAGTTTCTAACAGACCATAGAGGGGTAAATACAAACACCCAAGGGGCAGAGGTCAAGCACAAATCCCTTACAAAACCACGCCAATGGGGCACTGCAACACAGAAGGGAGGAGAAGACAGGTCCCAAACTACTAGAAGACAAACACAATGACTCAAACCTCAAACTGCCAAGCAAAGCTCTCTTGGCAGCTCCCTTGGGAGGAAAATTAGCACTTTTTGCAGACAACTGGCGCATCATTACAAAGGAGAAATGGGTCCTAGACATTATCTCACAAGGATACAGATTCCATTTCCACACCTTGCCAATGATAAAAGGAATGCCAAACCTGCCACGAAATCAATGGGCAGAGGCACAAAAACAAATTACAGCCCTCATGGACATGAGAGCCATTCAGCTGGTACCTACACAGGAGCAAGGCCAAGGATTTTACTCTAGGCTCTTTCTAGTCCCCAGAAAGGACAATGCTTGGAGACCCATTCTGGACCTTTCGAGTCTAAACACCTTCTTGCAAGTACCCAAATTCAAGATGCTAACACTACAGCAGCTTCTTCCCATGTTGGGCAAGAAAGTTTGGCTAGTAACGTTGGACCTCAAGGAGGCATATTTGCATGTCCCTATCAGACAAAATTGCAGAAGATACCTCTGTTTCATTGCAGGTTCAACCCATTACCAATTCCATGCACTGCCCTTTGTCTTATCTACTGCGCCCTGGGTCTTCACAAAATGCCTGGCACTAGTAATTGCATACTGCAAACAAAGAGGAATTCAAATATACCCATACCTGGACAACTGCCTCATCCAAGCAGAAAACAAGGACATTTTCTTACAACATCTGGCTTTTGTAAAACACCTTCTAAGTTGCCTAGGGTACACAGTAAACAAAAAGAAATAAAAATTAGTGCCCTCTCAAAATATGACATTCCTGGGTGCCAGCTTGAATACAATGGCCCAGATGGCTTATCTGACGCCAGACAAACGACTACAACTAACTCAATACTTCAAAATAATGGCAACAAAGACCCAGCTCCCTGCAAGAAAAATTCTGCAGGCCTTGGGCTTCATGGCATCTTGCATACTACTAATACCATTTGCAAAACTGCATATGAGGAAATTACAGTGGTACCTAAAAAGCGTATGGACTCAACACAGCCACAGCTTGGAAACAATGATACCTGTCATTCCCTGCCTTCAACAGGAGTTTTTATGATGGTCACAGGCATGTCACCTCAACAAGGGTCAGCCTTTCACCTTACCCCCAGCCAGGCAAACTATGACAACAGATTCATCGGACTATGCCCCGGGGGCACACATGGCAGGACAAGTGCGTTCAAGACATATGGACTGCAGATCAAAAAAATCTGCACATCAATCAAAAAGAAATGCTAGCTGTACAGAATGCTCTGACAGCCTTCAAGGACCTCTTACATCCAGGACAGCTCATAATAAGGACAGACAACACCACAGTAATGTGGTACATAAGCAAGGGGGTACACACTCCTACCCTCTGTGCAGGCAAGCAATGACCTTGTGGAAGACAGCACTGGCTTACCAAGTTCAATTACAAGCTCAGTTCCTGACAGGAAAAAAAGAACACATTGGCAGACAACCTAAGCAGGAACATCATGGATCCCCACAAGTGGAAACTGGATCCACAAGTATTTGCAATGATAACTCAGAAATGGGGGCGCCCGGACAATAGACCTGTTTGCCAACCCCCAAAACTATCAGCTATCAAAATTTTGCACCAGGACATTTCACCATCAAGCTTGGAAAGTGGACGCGCTCTCATTCAGTTGGAAAATGCTGACAGTATATGCCTTTCCTCCATTGCCCCTTCTCACAAAGGTGCTGCTGAAAGTCAGGATGGAGAGACCCCAAATGATACTCATTGCCCCAGACTGACCATGCCAGCACTGGTACCCACTACTAAGGAACATGGCCCACTATGGATTTTACCACAAATTCCTCATCTGCTCACACAGCAAGACAGTCAGATTCTGCACAGCCAGCTCAAAACCCTAAATTTGGCTGCATGGCAAATCACCTAAGCAACCAGCCAGCTCCTCTTTCACAAGCTGTTATGGATGCCATTCTGGAGGCCAGGAGGCCCAGCACCAGGAAAGCCTACTCAGACAAATGGAAAAGATTTTGCGCCTGGAACCAAGCTGAAGGCCAAAATACCCTTGAGCCGGACATACCTCAAATTCTGCAATATTTAACTGAGATGTTACACAAAGGACTTTCTTTTTCATCTATTAAAATCCACGCCTCAGCTATTTCAGCTCACTACAACACGGATCCTCCCATATTTTCACATCCACTTCTAAGGCAGTACCTCAGAGGGGCCAAAAATATTAGGCCTCCCAGGACAGCACCAACACCAACTTGAGACCTCAACTTTGTCCTGGAAAAACTTACGCTGCCACCTTTTGAGCCAGCTTTCTCAGCTGATTTAAAGTTTATATCATGGAAGACTGCCCTGCTGCTAGCAATTACTTCAACCAGAAGAGTCTCAGAGCTACAGGCACTAATGGCAGTAGAGCCTTTCCTCATTTTTCACCAAGACAGAGTTTCTCTATGAACTAACCCCTCCTTTATGCCAAAGGTGGTATCCAGTGTGGCTCTAAATCAAACCATCCATTTACCCACCTTCTTCCCAAATCCACAGAACAAAGGAGAAAGACTCCTGCACTCCTTGGACATTCACAGGCAACTACGTTACTACTTGGATAAAACTAAGGTTTTCAGAAAATATGACCAGCTTTTTGTATCCTATGCTACAGCATCACAAGGAAAGGCTATCTCAAAACAGACCATTCCCAAATGTTTAGGGCATTGCATATGTTTTTGCTACACCCATCATGGAAAACCAGTTCCTGCTAGTGTAAGGCCCCACTCCACCAGGGCAGCAGCTACATCTACAGCCTTGCTCAGGGGGGTGCCAACCAAGGATATTCTGGAAGCTGCAACTTGGAGTTCAGTACACACCTTCACCAAACACTATCACTTACCACTTTGCTCCAAGTCTAGGGCTGGCTTTGCCACTGCAGTTTTGCAGGACCTTCTAGCCTCCTCTAACCCTGTTTGACTCCACCTCCCATCCCTAGCTTTGGGATTCAACCCAAGTGTGATGACTGCAGCAGGGTAACACGATGAACATAGTACAGTTTTGTACCTACCATAAATATAGACGTTTGAGTGTATACCCTGCTGCATTCCAGGTTACCCTCCCTCCATCCCCTCTGACCTAACTGAAACCTTTCAATATCTTAAAATCTGATACAACCTTTGTGGTGTATTTGCTTTATAGCTACAGACCACCTTTTGGGGGGGCACCTGACATCTGGGGCAAGAAAAACTGAAGAAAATGGCGTTGGATGCCTCTTATACCCCTGGCACACTGACGTCAGGGAAGAAGTGACAGCAACCGACGCCGGACCAAGACTTTGGAATTCAGGCCGACTGCGGGACCGCCTGACAACAGGATAACCCAAGTGTGATGACTGCAGCAGGGTATACACTCGAACATCTACATTTGTGGTAGGTATAAAACTGTACTTTACTCTCATTCCCTGCCTGCAACAGGAGTTTTGATGGTGGGCAAACGCCTGTCACCAGAACAAGGGACAGCCATTCACTCTAACCCCAGCCACACAGACTTTAACAACGGATGCATCGGATTACGGCTGGGGAGCCCACATGGCAGGAAGATGTATTCAAGGCACATGGTCCGCAAACCAAATGCATCTGCATATCAGTCAGAAAGAGATGCTAGCTGTCAAAATGCCCTGACAGCCTTCAAGGACCTACTTCATCCAGGACAACTACTGATAAAGACTGACAATACCACGGTCATGTGGTACATAAACAGGGAGGCACTCATTCTTACCCCCTTTGCATACTAGCCATGACTTTGTGGGACACAGCATTGACTTACCAAGTACATCTGCAGGCACAATTCCTGCCAGGAAAGGTAAATACTCTGGCAGACGAACTAAGCAGAAACCTCATGTATCCCCACGAGTGGAAATTGGATCCACAAGTTTTCAGCATGGTAACAAGACACTGAGGATGCCCGGACATGGATCTATTTGCATCACCACGCAACTACCATTTAAAGAGTTTCTGCACAAGGACGTATCACAGACAAGCATGGAAAGTGGATGCCCTATCTTTCAGCTGGAAAAACTTAACAGTATATGCCTTTCCTCCCCAAGGTACTCCTAAAAGTCAGATAGGAGAAGTCAAAAATGATTCCGATTGCCCCAGACTGGCCACGCCAGTACTGGTATCCAATCCTAAGGAACTTGTCTCAATGTGCAGCTTGGACCTTACCTCAAGTACCTCATCTACTGTCCCAGCACAACAATCAGATCCCTGCACAGCCAGCTCAAGACCTTAAATCTAGCAGCATGGCGGATAACGTAGTCATACAAAACACACCTATCACTCAGGCGATGATGGATGTCATTTTGGAGGCCAGGAGGCCTAGTACTAGAAAATCCTATGCTGGAAAATGGAAGAGATTCTGTGCTTGGAACCAGGCACAAGGAATTGACACTGCTGTACCAAACATTCCTCATATTTTGCAAAACTTGACTGAGATGCTGAACCAAAGGCCTATCTTCTTAATCTATAAAAATTCATGCCTCTGCCATTTCGGCTCATTACAATACAGAGCCACCAATCTTTTCTCATCATTTATTAAGGCAGTACCTCAGAGGGGCCAAAAATTTAAGGCCTCCAAGGAGATCACCAATACCTACATGGGACCCCAATTATGTCTTGGAAAAACTCACCCTGCCTCCTTTCGAGCCAGCCGCTACAGCTGATATAAAGTTTTTATCTTGGAAGACAGCTCTGCTCCTAGCAATAACTTCTGCAAGACGAGTCTCAGAGCTACAGGCACTCATGGCTGTGGAACCTTGTGCCATTTTTTATCCAGACAGGGTTTCTCTGCGGACAAACCCGACATTTATGCGTAAGGTAGTGTCCAGTGTGGCCCTTAACCAAACTATTCATCTGCCTACATTTTATCCAAACCCACAGAATAAAGGGGAGAGAATTCTGCATTCTTTGGACATACACAGACAGCTATGCTTCTATTTGAACAGAACCAAATCTTTCAGAAAGACAGAGCAATTACTAGTGGCGTATGCTGCAGGATCACAAGGAAAGGCGGTCTCAAAGCAGACTATTTCAAAGTGGATTAGCCACTGCATTCGTTTCTGCTATTCACAACATGGCAAGCCAATACCTAAGGGTATTAGGCCACATTCAACCAGAGCAGCAGCCACTTCAGCAGCCTTCCTTAGGGGAGTACCAACCAAAGCATTTTAGAGGCTGCTACTTGGAGTTCAGTGCACACCTTCACAAAGCCCTATCACTTACCACTGTACTCTAAATCCAGGGCAGGCTTTGCCACTGCAGTTCTGCAGGGCTTAATAGCCGCTCCTAATGCTATTTAGCTCCAACCTCCCAACCTTAGCTTTGGGATTCAACCCAATTGTAATGACTGTAACAGCGAAACACGAAGAACATTGTACAGTTATGTGCACTTAACATAAATGTAGATGTTAGAGTGTATTCACTGTTGCAGTCCAGGTTACCCACCCGCCATCCCCCTTTTTCTTTGCTGGAACTTATCTGTACTTCTCTATTCTATACAACCTATGTGGTGTATTTGCTTGTAGATGAAGGCAAAATATTTACTTTGCTGCATGCATGTTTTATTGACATATTTTTAGCCTACCCTTTTGAGGGCACCTGACATCTGGGGCAAGAAAAACTGAAGAAAATGGCATCCGCTGCATCTTTTATACCCCTGGCGCACTGACGTCAGGGAAGAGGCGACAGCAACCGACGCCGGACCTAGACTTTGGAATTCAGGCCGACTGAGGGTAGCCTGCCAGCAGGATAACCCCAATTGTAATGACTGCAACAGTGAATACACTCGAATATCTACATTTATGGTAAATGTACACAACTGTACTTTTCTTGCACTGTTTTTGAATCTTAGAATTAAATACCAAGTGCTACATTGTATTGATCTGTAATGTACCATCTAATTTAACCCCGCAAACCTCGCTATTATATTCGCAGATAGACTCCGTTCCAAATTTTCCCCAGTTTCCCACAGTATTGCTCAGCCCCTGCCTGCTCATATAATCACCTCTGAATAAGTCCTTAGTGTGCTGTTGAAAACCAAAAATACCAACTACATAGGTCCTGACAACATACAAGGTTGTCTGCTATTTAGCACTGAACACCGTCTTACTGATTCGCGTTTAAACCTGAAAGAATGTTATAGGTAAGAAGAACGGAATGGGGTGTTGGATATTACACAGGCATTAAGAGTGCTGAAACTGATAGATGAGAGTACTATATATACTATTGTGTATACCTAAGAGGCTGTATCGGGGGTACTTACAAGTGTTGGAGGTATGTAAAGGAAGGAGAAGGAATGTGCAGATACTCTAATGCATATGGACCAAAATACTTGTGGGGAAGGAGTAACAAAGAAATGGGAGAGTATTTGTAACTAGAAGATACTTATAAAATGGGAGTTATGCTTATTTTGGCTGAGGGGTGTGGGTGTGTGGGTGTTGAGAATGGTGGAGAGTCCAGACATTAAGATTTTTGAACTGAAAACTGGAAAGAAAGTAAAGGCGGGAATGGGATTATTGTAAGGAAAAGAACCTGTCCACTTTCAGGAAGATGTCCTAGAATGATAAGATGGAAAAAAAAGGCTGATACATGTCAATCATAGTAAACAGAATAAAAGTTCAAATATCTGATGTAATGAACAATGATCAAACTGGATTCATAAATAATAGACACACACATGACAACATAAAAAAGATATTGACATTAATTGATTACTTAAATCGAGAAAATCAAGAAGCCTTAATAATTGGACTGGACATAGAAAAGGCTTTTGATTCATTAAACTGGGATTATTTAATTAAAATCCTGGAAGTATTTGATTTTCCCCTCTCTTTTATCACACTTACAAAGAAAGTCAATGAAAAAACTTAACTTACATTTAATTGGGACCCTTTACTTCAGAGGCGGTCCAAATTACCAAAGGCACTAAACAAGGTTGCCCCATATCTCCCCTTCTGTTTGCATTAGCTATATAAATACTTGCTATATTAATAAGGAGCAACTCCAAGATATTAGGAATAGATATATATGAATGATATAGCTCAAAGGTTATGCTCTTTGCTGATGATTACCCTGCCTAACTCAAAATAAGTTCTAGACGAGGTAGATTTATTGATAGAGAAATTTTATAAGATCTCAGGACTTCATTTTAATAAATATAAATCAAAATTCCTGTTATTGAACAAAAAAAAAAAAAGAATACAAGTTGGTGGCAATCGCATCATTGGCAAGCAAGTAACCACCTCAAATTATCTAGGGATTGTCCTATGTGGAAATATAAATTAGATATTAAATATTAATTATAGGAAGATTATAGATATAATTAAATCACTGGTGAACAAATGGAATAATATGTTTGTACATTTTGAAGATAGATTACAACTGATAAAAATGGTATTGCTTCATAAAATCCTATATGTAGTGCAAGCTATCTTGCTGTTGCCTGAGAAATGTTATCTTAAAGAAGTAACTTCAGTACTATTATGTTTCTTTGGCACCCTAAAATAAGTAGAATTGTGTTATCACATCACATTAGGCAATGGGAACAAAGAGGATTAAACTTTCCAGACATATAATATCTTGTATAAGAGCTACCTTACTCAAAACTGTAATTGACTGGATAAACCCTCAATATACATCTAACATGAAATCATTACACACCACTATAATAATAAATGAAAACTTGTCAAAAAATAAATTAATTATAAACAGACAAATTGTGGTATTCACTGTGCTTAAATTTACAATATAATATAACAAAACTTACTTAACTATATCTAGTTAATCACCTTTTTGACAGTTGTAGAAAATTTGTTAATACGAATAAAGACTTAAAAATTTGGTTCATAACTTTAATCCCTTTTTTCCCCTAAAATCTCTTTATTTGAATTTTCAGATATTAACAGCGATACATCCAATGAAACACACAAAACAAACAGTACACACAAAAAGAAAACATTCAGAAAACTAATAACACAAGAAATATGTATGTATGTATATGTGTGTGTGTCTATATATATATATATATATATATATATATATATATATATATATATATATATATATATATACACATACAATAGAAGTCACTACATAATCAAATGGAGTATAAAAGTTTTTTAATATCACTTAAGAAAGTGAGGGATAGTGTAAGGGACATATTTTATGAAGAAGATAAATGTTGAAATTCAACCCTTATACTTAATGTATTTAGGGAATACAATTAAATATATAAAGAGTAAAAAAAAAACTAAAAACTGGTTGTAATGCAGTTATTGCATAATATAGATTTGTCTTATGTCAGTGTACAGACTATCTTTCTTTAAGAATTATATCTAGTAAGTAACCCCAATATTTCTGATTAGTGTTTCTTTTTTTGTTTTTGTATAAACTAGTTTGTGAGATGAGATATATTTAATAGCAAGGTTGCTAAAGCCTTCCCATGTAATTGTAGATGTGACATTCCAATTTTTAGTGATATAAAATTTAATAAGGGCACACATCGTAATAAGGACATTTTTTATTTTATTTTTGGAAGTCGAGTCATGTTAATGTGCAATATAGCTGTCTCCCATGACAGGGTTGATTTTTCATATCCCATCTTCTCTAACCTAGCTCTTAAAGAGCACCATAGGTTGTGTACCCTGCTACATTTCCACATAACATGGAGAATATCTGCAGTTTGGTTTGGGCAGTGAGGACATATAGGCGAGAAGTTGGAATTGAACTTATTTAGTTTTGATGGGGTATAGTATACATTATTTATCATAATTTGTATATACAGAAGCTTCTTAAAAGGAATTAATTTTATCGTATTCTCAGTGGCCAGTCTCTTATTTTTGTCTGTCAGAGATTATTTTTTTTTCTTGCCAGTAGTTTGAAAATAATAGAGAATTCCGGTGTTTTATGTTTGTTACAAGTTTATATGTCCTAGAAATTGTTTTCCCTTTCATCTCGAGATTTTCTAGTATTCGTTTTATTAAGTTAATATCCTCCAAGTCGACTTGTGTTTGTGAGAATTTAGCATTTAGAGATAATGGATTTGGATAGGAATAACAGTATATTTCTTAGTAAGATTTAGTTCTAGTCTTATTTGTTGTATATTGGATTCTCTCCATTGGTATATTTCCCATACTGTGAGATCTTTTATCAGAGGGTAATTTGCTAGATTTAAGGGTTTATTGTTTATTAGTAGGTTGGGATTTAGGTGGAGTGGTTGTATAAAGGCAAGAGCATCTAATTGCAATGATTTAAATAATTTCTGTGTAGTAAGAGTTATGTATTTAATTAGTGGGTGTATATTCTTCATGAATATGCCATTTTGATTTAAGTTTAAAAATGGTAGGAATTTGCTGTTATACCCAAGGGATTTCAGTTGTTCAGATTGTGGTCCATTGGGGTGTACAGGTATTTACCTACGGGTCATGGCTTATTATCTGTATTAGTTTGTAGGCAGTAATTATACTGTAATATAGTTTGAAATCAGGTAACCCCAATCCCCCTTTATCTTTGCTAAGTACAAGTTTGTCATATTTAATTCTAGTGAATTTGGGGTGCCATAAGAATATTGATATAGCTTTTTCTATATCAAAGAATTTTTGGGAAACATTTGAAAAATTAACATTTAGTTGAAAGAGTATTCTCGGTAAAAGCTTCATCTTAACACTAGCTTTTGAGAGTAATGACATATTAATATCCTTCCACATATTGATATCGCTTTCAATACTGGTCCATGTATGCAGTAAGTTATTCTTTATCATATCCTTAAAGTCAGGAGTAAATATTATTCCTAGGTATTTTATCTGGTAACTTATTTGGTTCTCACTCATGGGAAAGTAAAATTCCTTATGACCTATAAGCTTCATGGGAAATATGTGGGATTTGTTTAGATTTAAATTATAGTTAGAGATTTCAGAGAACTCATCTATAGCTTTAAGTATTTTTGTGAGGTCAGTAGTGGGAAGTTGAAAATATATATTTAAGTTATCAGCAAAAGCAGAGAATATAAGATTTGTATTTTAGATTCTAGGTATGTTTTTTTTTGTGAAATAAACAGGAGAGGTTCTAGATAAAGATTAAAAAGGTATAGGGAAAGAGGGCAACCTTGTCTTGTACCATTGGATAACAGTATAGGGTTAGTTTTGTGCTTATTTATCTGAATAGTGGTAGAAGCTTTCTGATATAGAACCTTAATTATCATTATGAATTCCTGAGGAAAACCATATAAAGGCAATATATTAAATAGGAAATGTAAATTAACTCTATCAAAAGCTGTAGTTGCATCCGCCGTGAGGACATATCTGGGGCATTTGTCACTGTTAAGAAGTCTGATAATGGTATCTAAAAGGAGGATGTTATCACTTTTTTGCCTGTTTATCTTAAAGCCCATTTGTTCTTGGGAAATGATAGAGGGGAGTACATTCTTAAGTCTGTTTGCTGTAACATGAGCTAGGATCTTAAGGTCAGTATTTAGTTTGCTGGATCTGTTGGGTCAGAATTCGGTTTTGGAATTAGCACTGTTTTGGAGTTATTTAAATAATTATCTGTTATTCCATGTTGTATTATAAAGTTGAAAACTTTTAATAATACTTTGGAAATAGGTTCCATGAATAGTTTATAAAATTTAGAGGTGTAGTCGTCGGGCCCAGGGGATTTACCCAGTTTGAGTTTGTTTATTGCAGCTTTTATCTCATTTAGTTGCAGGGGTGTTTTTAGGAGTTTTTTTTTATCTTCCGTAATTTATGGAAATTTTATATTATGTATAAATCACCAAAATTGTCTGTAGATGGTGATATAAGGGTATGTTGTATAGTTTCTTATATATGTATTCAAAAGCATCTACAGTATCTTGGTCCTTGTGCTTCACCAGTCCTTCATACACTATTTCTTTAATTCTCGGTGGGCCATTTTTTATGTTAATTGGTCTAGCTAGGAATTTTGAAGGTGTTTGTGCCCATTCTGAATATTGATATATTGACCTTAATTCTAACAGGGAGATATTTTCTAGATAGTGTTTGTGTAATTGCTTTTGCCAGTCTATTACTTTTTCCTCCAGGTCTTTTTTCTGAGGTTCTAATTCAGCAATATTTAATGTGAAGTTGTTCAATCTCACCGTTTGTTCTTACACGTGGGTTCGGCCACTTTCCAAGCTCAAGATCTTTGATTAGCTCGAGGCACAGTCCCTATCCCATGATGCTCTCCTACCAACCCCAGATCTAGTTTGCCGCTGCAGTGGATCGCACGATCTTCGGAGGAAGCTCGGGCCAGTAACCTTTTTTCTTCTTAGAAGAATATATATTTATTTAGCTATCAGGGATCTGATATATGTGAGACTATTAATATTATTTGTATTTGTTGTTTTAGTGAGTTAACTATAATATTTTTGTTTGTCTTTCTAAATTGCTCCTAGGCCTTTGGCCTTTCCTTAGTTGAGTTTTACTTGACAGGGCTCTGTCAAATTTATTTCCCTATCCCCTCCTTGTTCATATCTTGTAGGTGCTATTAGATTTGTTGTATCTGAACGTTATTGTGACAAGACCTTTTAAAATAATACTTGTCAGTTTGCAGTTCAGGGATCTGAACTTTCTAGGAGTATCTTAGCGGATTGCTGACATTATTGTTTATCAGGGATCTGATATTTTTGTGTTTTCTTCGGTATCATGTCTGAGAAACAAAAATCAGGATTTAAGAGGTGTGACTGTGGACAGAAGATGTCCATCACCGATAACCATGTTTCTTGTGTGTACTGCTTGGGTCCACTACATTTGCAAGAGGATTGCTCTATCTGCCATTCCTTCAGTGACAGGGTTTTGTTAGAAAGGCGAAGGAAATTGGTGAATAGAGGGCTGCTGACTTTCAAGAAGCGCTAGACAAGACTGACCAGACCTCCAAGTCCTCGAAGGGGTCGAAGTCTTCTAAGGTGTCATCAGAGCACAGGTCCTCTGCTCCGAGCACCTCTGGGAATACTCTGTCGCCGGCTCCGCAGCCTTCAGAGCCGGGCACTGAACTCTTACCTTGGAGCCAAATCGGTGTTGGAGCCGGTGTCGGAAGTTTTAAAGTCCCCGATCTTTAGGTCGGTGGTTTCTTCGGCTCCTTCGAACCGTTCTTCCGGGACCCTTTCAGACATCGATGTGGACCTTGTGGTGCAGAGGCTTTTGGAGAACCCGGCCCTGGCCAAATTGCTTTTGGCTTCGTCCCAACTGACGTCGAAGCCTACAACCCTCCCGCCATGATTTCTACTCCTCCTCCGAGGCCAGTCAAGCCTTTGGAGCCGGAAAGAGAGGATCTGATAGTGGTGGAACCCTTGGAGCCGAGGCCTGTTCCAGTGCCCTCATCCCCGTCGACCTTGACTTCTTCGTTTCCGATCCAAGAGTCTCGGAGCCGACATTCTCTCGCTGGTTCCGGGGGAGAGAGTCGAACTGACACAGATGAGCTTGGCTCCGTCCTCTGGTTCGGAGTCCGTGGTCTCGGGCCCTGGGAGGATGCCATCTTCTTCGGAACCGGCAACTCCTTGGGTCGGGAAACCGGTGCCTTCGATGCCATGAGGAGGGTCATGTCTGCAAAGACCCTTACCTCTTCAGATTTTCCCTCTTCCTCTCCTAAAGGGCCAAGTTCTGTCCCTACACCATAGGTTCATACCAAGTGTCGAGACCCAGAGCATCAGGTAACCCCATTGGGTGACCCCTGCTTGACGGCGACTTCACCAGACACCCCCACTGATGAAGTCGCTAGAAAGAGAGTGTGCAAAAGGAGGCATTTGGATTCCCCTCAGGAATCCTTAACATCAGACAATGACTTAGAGGAATCAGAAGGGTCCCCACGGTCCTCCTCTGAGGATGTGTCATTTGCAGACATCCTGGAAATGTTAAGGCAGAGGGGTGACTGGCAGTCCCTTACCCCTACTGAGGATGAGTTGATGCTACTGAAGGCCTTCACCTTCCACCTCGTGGGTTACTCCGCCCTTTGACGAATTAATGGAGTTGGTCGCTCGAAGGGCGTGGGAGTCTTCTGATTCCATGGAACCGGTCCCTTGGAGGCCCAACAAATTTATCACCTCCCCTCAAGACAGGTCTTTTCTTACGAAGGGAGTCCCTGTTGATAACATGCTGGTGGCAGCGGCAACCAAGAAAGAGATGTCAGAAACCTCTTCTTCTGTTCATCCTCCTAATAAAGACTCGAGGACGATGGACAGATATGGGAAACGCATCTTTAGTTCTGCAACATTTGCAATGAGATCGCTTAATTATTTAACCCACTTTACCCATCTTCAGCGAGATCTCCTCAAAGAGCTTGGAGATACTCTACAGGGCAAATTAGATGACGCTGCTTCTGAGAAAGTGACGGCACAGCTTAACACCCTTAACTCTACTGTGAACTTGTCCATGCGGCTCATTTCTTATGCAGCTGATGGATCGAGCCGGGCAGCAGGTTCAGCAATAGCTCTGCGGAGACCATCCTGGATGCGCTTATGCTCCTTTTGTGGAAGCTTTCAAGTCTTCCTTTGTTAATACCCCATTCGATGGCTCTTCCTTGTTTGGGCCTAAAGTTAAGGAGACACTCCCTAGGTGTGAGCAGGAAGGAAAGACTCTATCTGCCGTAGGAGTCTGTTTTTCCATCCCCACTAGACCATACCCCAAAGGGCAGATAGGTGGAAAAATGTGGTTCTGAAAGTCCCAAGTAGCTTTCCAGAACACACGTAGTGAACCCCCCTCCAGGGGCAGAGGGAGGGAGTTATAATGGTAGATGCCGCCCAGGCGGCAGAGGGGGTCCGCAGAACCAGGGTGACAGGGAGCACTTCCTTGGCAAGCCCTATCAGCGCTCCTGAGAGGAGGCCCGACTGTCTTGCTCTGGAGGCAGTCGGGGTCGCTTAGCTTTATACCCAGACGCCCGGCTAGGAATTGCATCAGATTCTTGGGTAAAAAGCATAGATACCAGAGGTTACATCATTCCCTTTTCAGAATCCCCTTCCATTCGTACAAGAATCCCAGACATTCCACCCAGTCTGCGGAATCTAGCAGCCGTAGAAATTCAAAGGCTGCTAGAAAAGAGAGTCATCCAGCCAGTCCCGGTGGACCAGATAGGATCCAGAACATACTCCAGGTTCTTTTTAGTTCCAAATAAAACAGGGGACTGGAGGCCCATCTTAGACCTCAGCAAACTAAACACCTTTGTCAAAAAGGAAAAGTTCTGGATGGTCATGCTTCAGTCGATACTTCGTTTCTCGAAATGGGCGATTGGATGTGCTCTATAGATCTCAAGGATGCATACTACCACATCAAAATGGCCAGGTCATCCAGAGATCACTTGCATTTCCGGCTGGGGGCCAGTCATTACCAATTCCGAGTGCTGCCCTTTGGTCTCACCACAGCCCCCAGAGTGTTCACCAAATGTATGGCAGTGGTCATGGCTCACCTGAGATGTTTAGGATTCCGGGTGTTTCCATATCTGGACGACTGGCTCCTCACTGCCACCACCAGGCATCAACTGATTTGTGCAAGAGATTACACTATCAGCCTTTGTTCCAAGTTGGGCATAACCTTAAATTTTGAAAAATCTGCTTTATTGCCCTCGCAGCATGTTTCCTTTATAGGGGCAGATCTAGACACCACCACCACCCTGGTCAGATTGCCTCAAAAAAGAGTAATATCTTTATGAAGTCAAGTGTCCCATTTGTTAACTGAAAGGAAAGTTCCTGCATTCCAGGTTCTGAAGCTGTTAGGCACCATGACAGCGATACTCATAGCGGTTCCTTTGGGGCGAATGCACATGAGGATACTCCAATGGTTACTATTCACACAGCGATCTTATCAACAGCTTCCAATGTCACACAAGATTCTTCTGACAAATGCTTGCAAAAAGGACCTTCTTTGGTAGTTGAACAGCCACCAAGTTACTGTAGGTCACCCATTTGTACTTCCCCTCCCACAGCCACAGTGACCATGGATGCTTCCCTGACAGGGTGGGGGGGGGGCTGTTTCAGGTAAGAACTGCCCAAGGCACTTGGTCAGACATGGAATCTCATTTGCACATCAATGTCCTAGAGTTGAGAGCGGTGTTTCTAGCGTTGCAACACTTTCACGACTCTCTACCTTGAGAGAACATTGCAATACAGACAGACAACATGTCAGTAGTCTGGTACATCAACAAGCAAGGGGGAACCAAGTCTTACCCCTTATGCCGAGAAGCCCTGAGAATTTGGCAGTGGGCTGTATCCACTGGGCGCTTTCTGATAGCAACACACATCTGGGTCATCCAACGTGATAGTGGACAAACTCAGAAGAGCCATTCTGTTGCCTCATGAGTGGTCCCCTCAAAGAACGAGTGGCGGAAATGATATTCCGCACATGGGGCCAACCTTGCTGTGACCTTTTTGCATCCCTGATGAATGCCAAATGCAGAAGCTACTTTGCCCTGTACCCTCCACCGCGGGACAGCACAAGGGACTCACTCGTACAGGATTGGCCCTCGGGTCTCCTTTATGCCTTTCCTCCAATCCCCAGATTCTTACAGAAAGCCAAAAGCTTGGGAAGGACTGTTATTCTTATAGCCCCGTTTTGGCCTCAGCAGATATGGTTCCCCTTTCTACAGCAATACTAAGTGGAAGAACCTTGGGTTCTGGATCTAGTGCCAGACCTTCTGACTCGTTTGTCGGGAGTTCTTCATCCCTCTCTTGTCTCCCTCAAACTGACAGCTTGGCTGCTGCACTTCCCAACCTAGCCAGGTCACATGATTTGTCTCCCGTGGTTCAACATATTCTAGTTTCCTCTCATAAAGTCTCCACCACGAAACTGTATAACAGCAAATGGAAGCGATTTGTTCATTGGCTTCTCAGCATGGTATTGATCCCTGTGTCGCCCCAATTCATAGTATTCTGGAATTCTTGACTTCACTCTTCCACGATGGTGTGGCAGCTTCTACAGTAAGGGTTCAATTGGCTGCCTTATTTAACCTCCATGTGGGATGCAGTGGTTCTAACATTATGTCCCACAGATTATGTAAAGCCTTTCTGAAAGGAACTCATCACCTTAGGCCACCTATCAGACATCCTGTTACTCCCTGGAATCTAAATTTGGTACTATCTCAACTCATGCTTCCCCCTTTTGAGCCTGCATCATCTTGTCCTTTGAAGTTCCTTTCTTGGAAGACAATTTTCCTGGTGGCTATTACTTCGGCACATAGAGTTTCTGAACTACAAGCACTTTCTATCAAGCCTCCATATCTGTTTTTTACCCCGACAGAGTGTCTTTTAAGAACAAATCCAACCTTTCTCCCTAAAGTCTGCTCCGAGGCGAACTTGAACCAGTCTATTGACCTTCCTACTTTTTTCAGTCATCATGCTAATAGATTGGAGTACATGTTACATAAGCTTGATATTCACAGACAATTGAGGTTTTATTTAGACAGAACAAAAGAATTTAGGAAGTCTGATCAACTATTTTTTTCCTATGCAGATAATAAGAAAGGTTTTTCGGTATCCAAAGTTACATTGTCCAAATGGATTTCTGATTGTATAAAATTTGTATATTCTTCAGCTAAACAACCTTTAGAACGTGAAGTGAAAGCTCATTCTACCAGGGCTGTTTCTACGTCTCTAGCCCACGCAGCCCGTTTACCTTTGGACACCATTTGTGCAGCTGCTACTTGGTCCAGACCTCATATGTTTATCAGACATTACAAAGTGGACAGGGCCTCCAGGGACAGGGCTTCTTTTGGTTCCACCGTTCTCAAGAATGTACTCCTGTGAGCCGTCCAGGATTAGGGTGCTTGGGACGCTACCCATGTGTAAGAACCAATGGCGAGATTGAACAACTTCACATAAAGAAGTTATGTTCTTACCATAACGTTCCATGTGAATTGTTCATCTCGTCTTTGTTCTTACACTCCCTCCCACCTTCCCCCTCCAGGTTTTGGAAGAACAGGTATGACTGGTGGTCTGGTTGGTCTTGCTAGTGTCTTTCTTTCCAGCCAGATTATCATTTAGCTATTGTAAACAGTTATGTACTATATACATGTTGTATTTTGGTTGCTTAGTGTGTTTTTTTCTTGCTGGTTCAGCAAACTAGATTTGGGGTTGGTAGGAGAGCATCATGGGATAGGGACTCTGCCTCGAGCTACTCAAAGATCTTGAGCTTGGAAAGCGGCTGACTTGGAGCCGATGGATCGGCTCCGAACCCACGTGTATTAACAAAGACGAGATGAACAACTCATATGGAACGTTATGGTAAGAACGTAACTTCTTTTTTGAGTTTCTAGTTCCTTTTAAAACTTATTGTACTTTTTTTTGAACCATGCAGATTTTTGGATAATTATGCCCCTAATGACTGCTTTGGCAGCCGCCCATTGTATATCATAAGGGATCTGAGTAGATATAAAGTCATTTTGAAGTTGGGCTATGACATTTTGGATTTCCTGTGCCGTTTCTTGGTTTTGAATTATTTTAGGATTTAATGTCCAATTATTGAAATAGGGAACATTTCGTTTATATGTTTGAAAATTTATTAAGAGACTGATTTTTTGAATGGTTCTAGGTGATGCAGCATAATTTAGTCTGTTCGAAAGCAGTGATTGGGAAATTAGAAAAGGCATCTATTCTGGACCAGGTTTTATGAGTGGCTGAGAAGAAAGTGAATCTTGATATTGTTTCATCATATTGGAATTTAATATAAGAGTCAGTTAGTTCAAAAGTATTTTGTAATTCTTCAAGTGCTATAGTGGTATGATGTTCTTCATCTCACATTGCTGCAGTCCTTACATATGGGTAGTCCGCTGTCCTCGGTCGGCCCGAATTCCAAAGTATTAGGCTGACGTCGGTCAAGGTGCTTAAAACTGACATCAGGACGTCAGGGTACAAATGCGCATGACCGACGTCGTATCCTCAGTCTTTTTTGCCGCATGGTCCGATGCAGAAGCAGCGTTGCAAGTGCCGTTCGGCGTTCTGAAATTTTTCGAGTTCGGAGTTTCAGACCGAATCCAAGTTGGCTAAGTACCCCGTTGGGGAATATTTTGGTTTTTTCTTGCCTCAGTGTTTTACCGGATGTCAGAAAAAGTGAATAACTGTATTTCTTGTGGGAAACAGATACCGCATAGGGATTATCATTCTTTGTGTATTCCTTGTTTGGGGCCTGAGCACGACGTTGTTGGTTGTCGCTTTTGTGCTAGGTTCAATAAGCGCACTATTAAGCGAAGGTTAGATTGTGCTAGGCTGGTCTTCGGGAAGCGGTGCAATTATAATATGCCGTCGGACTCTCCGGCGCCCGCTTCTACGAAGAAGCGCAAAGACAAAACAGTTAAACCCAGGCAAGATGAGTCGTCCGTTCCGGACGCTGGTTCTTTAGAGGCCTTAGTGGAACCGGTGGTTCCGACGGAGACTTCTCTGGAGTCTCAGGGGGAGACTTTGATTTTGCAGGATGTGGCCTCTCAGGAGGCAGGTCAGGCTGAAGGGGCTTCTCAGGTTACTGTACTCCCCTCCCTTCCTAGGGTGGTTAGGCCCTCTCCTTCTGTTTCCAAAGCTTCTCCCAGAGGCAGGCCAGGTTTAGCTTCTGTTGGTGTCACTCCTAGTTCAGCAGGGTCTGTGCCTAAGAAGCACATGCTTAAAATGGCAGAAGATTTGATTACTCTGATTAGAGGTTCTTTGCCCCCTCCTGATAAGAGGCCTAGGGTGGAGCCAGAGTTGGGAAGTTTTGAGCAGGCTTGGATGTTTCAGAGTCTTCGGCTGAAGACTTGCAGGAGTACTCTCCTTATTCTGATTCTGATGCAGATGATTCCACTCCTTCTGCTTCTCCTCCAGAGGATTTTTCTTTTTCAGAGACACTTCATTCTATGAGGGAACATTTTAAGTGGGAAGGTCAGGACTTCTCTGATTCTCGGAAAAGGCTTAGGGAATTTTGCTTTTACCCCAACATAGGCCCTTGGCTATACCCCCTGTTCTGGATGTTGTGGAAGATGTGTTTGCAAAGGCTTCACTTAATCCTGATTCTCTGCCTCCTGCTCCTGTTAAACCGGATAGGTATTACAGGGTGCCTGAGGCTCATAAATATCTTTATAAGAGTCCTAGGGCGGACCCAGAAACTATTAGTCAGGGACCTAAGGGTGTCAAGGCCTCTGTTGTAAAAAATCCGGTTCCTCTAGATAAAGAGGCCAGAGCTTTGGATAGATGGGGAAAGAAGGTCTATACATCTTCTACCTTAGCTATGAGGGCTTTGAATTGCCAGTTTCATATGTTGAAATATCAAAACTTTCTTCTTTCTCAATTGAAGTCTAAGGTGGATGCTCTGGCGGAAGGCATTGAGTGTAAAGAATTACAAGATTTGGTGCATGTCTCTGAACAGGTGGGTAAGCATTCATTACAATGTGGTTTTGATGCTGTGCAGGCCTCGTCTAGGGTGGCTGCCACTGGTTCAGTTCTTCGAGGCACGCCTGGCTGAAGGATCAGAATTTATCTGACCATGTTAAGACAAGGATTTTGGATGCTCCTTTGCAGTCTGATGTGTTGTTTGGTTCACCTGTGGAGTCAGTCTTGAAGAAAATGGAAGACAAGGCTAAGTCTATGCAGGCTGTTAAAGATTTTTGCAAGTTCAGCCTCCGAGGTTTAGTAGGAATTGGCCTGCTAAGGGGTGGACATATCCTTCTTATGATTCTCAGTCTAGGGGTAGATCTAGGCGTGGTAGGGGCAGAGCTCAGAGTTCTTTCAGACCTAGAACAGGAGTTCACCTGCACAATCTTGGTGAGGGCAGGGGCCAGTCCTTTCGTAAACAGGCCCAATGACCTACCTTTTCAGCTGCCAGATCCTTCTTGCCTGGCAGCACCTTTGGGAGGAAGGTTGGCACTCTTCAAGGAAAATTGGATTTTGATTACCCAAGACAAATGGGTATTGGATATCATACACCAAGGTTACAAGTTTTATTTCCATACCTTGCCTCCTTTCAAAGGCATGCCGGACGTTCCTCCTCAGCAAAGACTAGAGGCTCACAAACAAATTTCTCTACTACTTCAAATAGGGGCCATACAACCGGTCCCTCTGCCAGAAGTGGGCCTAGGATTTTATTCTCGCCTGTTTCTAGTACCAAAGAAAGGGAACACGTGGAGACCAATTTTGGATTTATCTATCCTCAACACATATCTGGACATTCCCAAGTTCAAAATGTTGACGTTACAACAGCTTTTACCTCTGCTGGGCAAAGATCACTGGATGGTGACTCTGGATCTCTAGGAGGCTTACCTTCATGTTCCTATCAGGCTCAGTTGCAGGAAGTATCTGCGTTTTCGGGCTGGGACTTCTCATTATCAGTTCTCTGCATTGCCCTTTGACTTATCTACTGCGCCCAGAGTGTTCACGAAGGTTCTGGCTCCAGTGGTAGCTTTCTTCAGGCTAAGAGGAATACAAATCTATCCTTATTTGGACGATTGCCTGATTCTGGCCCAAGGAAAGGACGAACAACTTCATCATTTACAGTATGTGATGGCAGTGTTAAGATGCCTGGGGTATTCAGTGAACGAAATAAAGTCCAGACTAGTACCCTCTCAGGACATGTGCTTTCTGGGTGTGAGACTGAATACAGCATCCCAGATGGCCTTTTTGACCCTGGACAAACAAAAGAATCTTTCTCTTTACTTCCACCAATTGTCTCGTCAGTCCAGGCTGACTGCAAGGACAGTCCTTCAAGCCTTGGGGTTCATGGCATCTTGTATTCTGGTACTTCCCAATGCCAAACTGCATATGAGGAAGCTACAATGGTATCTCAAAAATGTATGGACTCAGCACTGCCAAGATATGGACACTGTCATTCAGATAATACCTTGCATTCAAAAGGAATTTTTGTGGTGGGCTCAGGAATGTCACCTAAACAAGGGACTCTCTGTGACCCGGCCAGAGGCGAGTCAGAGTCTAACGACAGATGCCTCAGACAAAGCTTGGGGAGCTCATCTAAATGGAAAATGGGTACAAGACACGTGGCCTGCCAGACTTCAACATCTACATATCAACTTGAAGAAGATGTTAGCAGTCCAATTTGCATTGATAGCTTTCAAGGATTTACTTCTTCCAGGGCAGGTGTTGATTCTAACAGACAACACAACTGTCATGTGGTACATCAACAAGCAAGGGGGAACGCATTCATATCCTCTATGCAGACAAGCAATGATTTTGTGGGAGACTGCTCTCAGTTTACAGCTAAATCTTCAGGCAAGGTTTCTGCCAGGAGCACAGAACTCCTTAGCAGATGTGTTGAGCAGACAAATTATGGATCCCCACGAGTGGAAATTGGATCCTCATGTATTTCAGAAATTGACAGTGTTATGGGGAACTCCAGACATAGATCTGTTCGCTTCTCCACTAAATTACCAGCTGCCAAAGTTTTGCACAAAAGGTTTCATCCCACAGCTTGGAAAGTGGATGCTCTCTCATTCAATTGGAGCAATCTTCATGTGTATGCCTTTCCACCTCTGCCTCTCCTCCCAAAGGTACTCCTGAAGGTCAGACAGGACAAGCCAAACATGATTTTAATAGCTCCGGATTGGCCTCGACAGCACTGGTACCCATTACTGAGAAGTCTGGTGCAGGGAGCCTCCATGGCCTTTGCCTTGATTCCTCACCTGCTGTCTCAGGAGAACAGTCATTTACTCAATGTCAAACTTCACTCTCTACATCTAACAGCCTGGCATATTCTGTTTTAAACCCTGGAGGGTCTCAGCTTCCACAACAAGTTTTGAATGTTATTTTGGAGGCCAGAAGGCCTAGTACAAGGAAAGTGTACGCAGATAAATGGAGGAGATTTTTATTTTGGAGTACAGCAAAGGACTTTGATGTTTCTAAACCTAATTTAAGTGTTGCTCTTCAATACCTTACTGAGTTACTGGACAAAGGTTTGTCCTTCTCCTCTATTAAGGTTCATGCTGCAGCAATTTCTGCTCACTATGACTGTGACCCACCATTATTTTCTCATCCTTTGTTTAAGCAATTCCTTAGAGGGGCAAAGAATATAAGACACCCACGTAGAGCTCCTACTCCTGCTTGGGATCTCAATTTTGTGTTGGAGAAACTCACTCTACAACCTTTTGAGCCTGCAGCGACTGCCGAGTTGAAATATTTATCATGGAAGACTGCTTTTTTGTTGGCCATTACCTCTGCGAGAAGGGTTTCTGAATTACAGGCCCTTATGGCGGTTGAGCCTTTCCTAATTTTCCACAAGGACAGGGTATCTTTGCGTACTAACCCTTCCTTTATGCCTAAAGTGGTTTCTAGTGTGGCTTTAAACCAAACTATTCATTTACCTACTTTTTATGCAAACCCCAAAATAAAGGGGAAAGTTTTTGCACACTTTGGATGTACACAGACAGTTGCGATATTATTTGAGCAGAACTAAAGGGTGCAGGCAGTCTCAGCAGTTGTTTGTTTCTTTTGCTTTGGGTTCTCAGGGCAAACCTGTTTCAAAACAGACTATTTCTAAGTGGATTGGTTTTTGTATTGCTTTCTGTTATTCCCATCATGGTAAGGAGATTCCAGCTGGGATTAGGCCTCATTCCACTAGGGCTACTGCCACTTCTTCAGCTTTTTTAAGGGGGGTGGCTACTAAAGATATTTTGGAGGCAGCTACTTGGAGTTCAGTGCATACTTTCTCTAAGCATTACCACCTTCCACTTTACTCTAAATCTAGGGCTGGTTTTGCCACTGCAATTTTACAGGGCATTTTGGCAGCTCCTAATGCTTTATAGTTTTGCCATCCTCCCTTACCTCTGCTTTGGGATTCTACCCATATGTAAGGACTGCAGCAATGTGAGATGAAGAACATAGTACAGTTTTGTACCTACCATAAATGTAGATGTTCAAGATCCACATTGCTGCAGTCCAATTACCTCCTCCTTCCCCTCTGTAGTTAGAGGTGGTTGTGTGGTTTGGGTTGTGAATATTGTAAATATGATTAGTGCAGGGGTGGTTGGTTGTTTTTTGCTGTTTTTTGGCTTTGGCCTTTCTTTTTAGGGCCTTCTGACATCTGGGGCAAGAAAAGACTGAGGATATGACGTCGGTCATGCGCATTTGTACCCTGACGTCCTGATGTCAGTTTTAAGCGCCTTGACCGACGTCAGCCTAATACTTTGGTATTCGGGCCGACCGAGGACAGCGGACTACCCATATGTAAGGACTGCAGCAATGTGGATCTTCGAACATCTACATTTATGGTAGGTACAAAACTGTACTTTGCGAATGCCTATTTTCATTATGTGATCTATCTTGTCTAGATTTAATAAAGTATTCCAGTCCCCACCAATGATACAAAAATGATTTGGGTGGTTAGCTAGTATATTAAAGATTTCATAAATGAAGAGATGTTGATTAGAGCAGGGGCTATATATATTAAGAAAGAGTAAAGGTTTATTTTTAGAGTATGATATTCGCTAGTAAATAATACCCATCTTCCACTAGAATCAGCTTTAAAAGAAGTAATTTATAATTGAGAAGATTTATTTATTATAATGGCTACCCCCCCCCCCCCCCAGATAAAGAATTATGGCCTGCAGCTAATATTTGCTTAACCCAGTTCCTTTTCCTTTCCCGATCCCACAGTTGGTCATCCAAGTGAGTTTCTTGCTGGAAGGTTACATTAGCCTTGCTTTGGTATGTGAGATGCATGATTAAATCTCTTTTTTTTATCCACTATCCCTTTATCATTCCATGCATCTATTGATACCATGTCTTAATTTACTTATCATGATGTTCATTGCCTGATAAGCAGAGAAATAGTAATAAAACTTGTCTGTTAGTGTGTTAAGCTTTAAAATTGATGCAGTGACTTACTCCTATACCCCAAATAGGTGTCTATCCACCCATCCCTCTGTATTGGTAATTGTGCATGAGTTGAAAAGCAATGAAAAACTATTATTTTTATTAAAGTTATATAGACATTTAGCAGAGGGATGTCAAAAGTACCTAGAATGTTCCAAACGTGAACAGTCATCAGCTACAGACTGAGCACAGCCTGCTCCTTTTATTTATTTACAGTATAATGATTTTCTGACCTCCTAAAATAATGTTTTAGTTATTCAATTAAATGGTATGTGTAAAGTAAGAGAAAGTAAATTCTTAGAAAATTTTTATATTGAGGCAATATGTTCTAGTTCTTAATATTTCAAAAGTTATTAAAAAGTTTACTAAACAACATTTTATATAGAACAGATCTAAAAGAAGCTTAAAAGAAAAGGCAGCACTTTGAAGTTCCAAAACAGTTAGAGTAATCCTTTTATAAGCAACTAGCTATATTCTTTAAAGCTACTGGACATTTCCTCTTTTATATATGTATGTACTGGCAATGTACATACAACAAACATCTGTCTTTGTTATCCAAATATACAAAGAATAAAAATATGACACCATAATCCAAAACTTGAGATAGATCGTGTCCATGTCCACTCATTTGTTTTCAACTAGTCAGTGTCACTTTCTCACATATGCATGCAAGAAATGACTCTATTTATCATTTAGTCATAGAATCATTCAAATACAACCCAGTCAACATGCTATTAGGATAGAGATCAGGCCATGTATAAGAACTTACTAATGTCAAAGTAGTATACTAATTTAGGCTATTATAAAACAAAAGTCACAACCCAAAGTGCATCACCCTGTTTCAAAGCATTATTGAGAAAAGAAGAGTGCCCCCCCAGGATTAGTTAGAGCATTTCACCTATATAATTGTATAATACAAGAAAGCATAGCTGTAATCATTTGGGAGTGTTTAATACTTAAGAGTTTATATGAGACCCATTGATCCAGATGCCATTTAATCCTTGTTTCTTGACATCTGCAGTGACTTAAAGAAAAGCACCTTTAAATCATTTTTTTATGCAGCTATACTTGGGTAGCTTTTAAGAATTTATAAATTTAGAGAACAGTACCTTGGTTTATCCAGTGTAGCACAAGGTTTTGTAATACTGCAGGAAGGGAGGCTGAAATATTTAAAAGCAGCTACAGCCTTTTCTATTCTAGATCTTTCCAAACGACTGGTATTTTCTTCTGTCGCCTTCTTCTTTGTAATTATAGCAGTGTAGAGGCTTGAAACGTACAGTTTGAGGTTTCTTTGATGAGAAAAGCAAAGTTTGGTTAAAAGTTTAATATTTATTGTTTGTAGAGCTTTCCTGGCTTGATTTAGTATCTTTCCCATTCCCAGAGATGCACTGGGGCTGGAAACAAGTCATTTATGATGTCATTAAAGTTGAAAGGTGAAAGGATCATAGAGCTTCCTGATTTGAATAGGATTATGGGAAAACAGAATGCTGAAATGCTAAAACGGACCCTCCAGGGCTGTAAAAATAAAACAATGGTGTTATTTTTAGCTTATTTTAAAATAGAAACATGCAGAATATCTTGCTGAAGCCCTCCAAAACGTTGTTTTGAGTTCAGAGAAGATGAATTGGGTTGTTTCAAGCAGGATTAACTTTGAAGAGATGCAGAAAGGTGGATTTTGCTTGCTCAGGGATTCCGGGGGATATTATTTTCTTCTTTGTGGTAGAAAATTAAAGATGCAGGGTATTTCATTTGAAAATGAATCTTGTTTTCAATAAGGTAAGCACAATATTTACTAAGATTCTGTCTGTTTTGTTTAATTTCCAAAGGGAGCTCTTGAGTTATTGTGATTTTATGTGCTCTCCATGTAAAGTTCTTTTTAGCTTTGTGTGCTGCTAGTACTTGTTGAACATATGCTGAATTAAGCAGTCTGACATATTTTTGCCTCGGAGAGTCACTTTGTGCACGCCTTATAGCTCTGTGGGCTCTTTCTATTACTATATCATCAAAGAGTTATTTATTATTCAAGAGAGAGCTTAGTATTTCTTTTATTATTGAATTAAGTTGTGTATTGTCAACGCTCTCTGGAATTCCTCTTATGATAAAGTTATTACGCCTGCTTCTGACTTCTAGATCTAACATTTTTTGTTGTAATTCTTTAATTGTGTTGTTGCTGGTCTGAAGCCTTTGCTGAAGTTCATTTATTTTTAGTTCATTTTCCATAACTTTGGCTTCACTTTGCTCTAGTCTAAGCATAATTTGGTCCAGAGTAGAGCCAAATGTACTTAGTTTATTTGCAAAACTTTGCACTTCTAATTGTAAGGGCTGCAGAGCATTTTTAAGGTCTTCCAATGTTAAAGATTGTTCCTATTTTGATCTTAGAGACATCTTAGCAGCTTCTTGTTGCAGCTTGTTAGTTTTTTGTCTTTTGGGAGTGACGTCTTTCTCAGGAGTATTTAGTTTTTGTGGTTAAAATTTCCATTTTATCTGGTCGATTCTCTATTCGACTTCCAAACTTAGATGCTTGTTGATAGTGCAGAAATTTTTAGTAGTAAATCCTATTCTGAGAGACACTTTTTCCTTATTTTTGTGTTAGGCCTGTTAATCTGGAAGAGTCCACACCATGCGGTTCAGAGCTCAACTTCCATCAAGTAGATATTTTCCTTCAAAAAGAAAGTTAGATGCTTTATAATAATGCAGATTTTTTTTTAGTAATAAGTCATGTTCTGAGAGATGCTTTCTCCTTATTTTTTGTGTTAGGCCTGTTAATCCAGGAGAATCCACGTCATGTGGTTCAGGGCTCAACTTCCATCAAGTAGATATTTTCCTTCAAAAAGAAAGAATTTCAGCAAAAATATAGATGAAAAAATTAATTACTCTCATTTCTGCTTTACTCCATTGAGGTATTGTGTATTTTCTTTGAGCGATGCACCGGCCTAAGGTCAGATTAGAGTTTAGGTTGCAGGCGCTGCACTGTTAGTATGCTTACAGGCTGTCCACCATTTTGGAAAACTCATAACTTTAATCCCTTTCAGTATTACTAAGAACTTCCCCGATAGAATGTATAGAGATATTCTTATTTCTTGGTAACAAGAACTTAATATGTTGGCTGCACTGCTTGAAAAATCAACAGGTCTTAGATGCACAAAAATTGTCATCAAATTTTAAGTTAACCTCACATAGCTGGTTACAGAATGTTTTGACATACTCTAAGGATCTATGTAGGATAACTAACTAACTCTTCCTTTAAAAATACTCCAAAATTTGTAAGTGGATTGTTTGGAATACTTTTCAATAATGCAACTATGAAAAATGAAACTTCATACTTGTATAATATAATAAAAAATATAAATCAGCCCCCAAAACAACTTATTGGCAATTTATTACTAAAGGAATATTGATACCTCTATCTTCAGAAAATAAATCTAACATATTATTATTAGTTTAATTAAAATCTCATTAGTCTCAGTATTGGAGAATATTTATTTGGAAATTTTTGCATATATCCTTCTTAACCCTGAAAAAATTTCAAAAGTCAGACAGAGCTTTGTAAGAAGGTAGAGGGCTGGAAATGGATGAGAGGATGATTAAATAAAGTGAAGAGAGTCAGGAGAAGATGATAGGAAGAGGGACACATGTACATCAAAAAGGAGGCAGTGGGATTTTAGATAAGGATTGTAATCTATTTTAGAAATTTCAGACTAATACAATTTTCTGTTCTTAAAATTTCTTTCTAGTAGGAAGCTTTTTAATCTCTCAGTAATGCTGTTTAAGGGAACTTAACTGCAGAACCTGTTGCACCTCTAGGTAATGTGTCTGCTTCAGTCATTTGGGCCTTAACATTCTGATTTGAGCATCTCTGTAGAGCTTTTGTAAAGCACATTAGAGCTCCATTTTAGGAGTAGGGTATTCTTTGGCAAGATTAGCCGGTAGAGCATGATGTCATAAGTGTTGTCTTTTCTCTGCTTATTTTCCTTTTTGGGTCTGTTAATGAAAAGGTGGTTGGAATTTTTTTTTTTAAATAAATGCCTTTGATATGAGACTATTTATCACATTGTTAGCTTTGAGAGAGGTACTTCCAAAGTGGTCTGTTTACTTTTACTCTGTGCCTTTTTATGGCCGTTCTTGTGGGACTTTATAAATTAATACAGGTTTGTAAAGTAAGGGAAGAATTTGAGATGTGTGTTGTAATATGTAATCTAATTGAAGTTTTATTTCTTGCAAAGGCCACCTGGTACATTTTGGGGTCAAGATCTGGGGAGTCTAGATGTTACTGCTTATGTAAGAGCACTGTGTGGGGATGAGCATCCATATTATATTGTCCATGATTGGAGTGTTAGTTGAAGCTGTCCACTAGCGACGCTGCTGACAAAAATATTGCTATAAGTAGTAATGTCTTGCAGCAATGGTCCTAGATAGAGTCTTGACTAACAACTTCAGAGGCACTTTTATTTTGTTAAAAATAAGTACATCTGTGTTACAAGTGGCAAAGGTTCTTATTGTCAGTGCAGGTTAGGATTGGATAGGATGGGAGTGTCTTCTACACATGACTGGCAAAAGACATAGCTGCTTTTGTCTTTGATATAATGGGTACACGTAAAGTTGTTTGTGTGGAACCATTTCTGAATTTTCCACATCTCTGTTTTTTATTCACACAATAATATTTTTATCACATAATACCTTGAGAAGAAAAGGCTGTGAATAATTAGCTTCTGAAAGAATTTTTCACATCAACTGTTGCTTGAATATTTGTAATTTTTCAGTAACTTATTCCTTTACAGCGATTCTGGAAAATAATAAATTAAATCCACAAGTTTAATGCTTCTTGTGTCAGGCTGGGAAAATACTTTAAGCCACTTATGATGGTAATATAGCCACGTCTGGCAAGTTTGGTGAATTGCTGCAGGAATCCGCTGGAGTGGTTACAACTTCCCATGTGTACATGACACTTTAACAGTAGTTGCATAACTTCTGTTGTTGGCCGTAGTGTCTATAATACCAGTATTGCTTTACCTGAAATATCAGCTTGCTTAAATGCATTGCAACTGTGACCTAACAAGAATATCTGTTTTATTTATTAATGCAGGAAGAAGAGTTGAAGAAAGCTATCTTAGTGGTGTTTGCCAATAAACAGGATATGGAATTGGCCATGACTCCTACAGAGGTGGCAAATTCATTAGGACTGCCTGCCCTGAAGGAAAAAAAGTGGCAGATTTTCAAAACGTCTGCAACTAAAGGCACTGGCTTGGATGAAGCTATGGAATGGTAAGTGAATACATACAACTGGTTACATGAAATGGCACCGCAGGTTTCATCGCAGAACAGTAACTAACTTTTATATCTGACTAGGCAGCTTAATAATAACTATACTTGTGTCATCACATCTGTGCGAAGGCACCATAATCTGGAATGTACATGTGTGTGCGCATGTGTGTTTGTGTGCATGCGCACGCACATGTATGTGTGTGCATACACATGCAAATATATGCATATATGGGCTGCAGTCAAGTGGTCATTTGCACAGCAGATTGAATCCGTCATCTCATCTGATGTTAAATTTCATCAGCTCTCTGTTACTTGAAAGCTGTACTTTAAATCGTGATAAGGAACTTGTCCTTTCCCTAATTTTATGCAGTTACATAGTGTAATTAGTGATGTGGAGGTGTGGTTGGTGCAGGAGGACTTGCCACTCTTCAAAAGCTTTGCTTTAATTTGGTGTTTCATTGTGTTTTTGTCATGGAGATGGAGGCTGTGCACAGGTAGCAGCTTTTCCATTTTTAAGCTTTTCTGTATTTGAGGTGTTTATACATATAGAGGTATTCTTTACTTGATTGAGGACACAGCTGATTAAAAGTTTTCTACTGTATCAAATGTTGCATTTTTTGAAAGGTGCAGGTAAGTATTGCATAGGTTTAGATAGAGCTACGGCAAATGTGTTTGTTATAGTAGTCGGTGTTTGTTAGTGATTCTTCATTAAGAGATTGAGAGAGAGTTTGCCAACTGTAGATCTGAAGGACCAAGTTTTATTGTGTGTGAAATTACTATACAGTGGGGGTAAAGAATATGTGCTTTTCCTACTGTTGTGTTACCTCAGAGTTGGCATATATAATTGGGGAGTGTGGGAGGTGCAGGGTGGCTTGCCACCCCCCCCCCCCCGGCCAGGAAAAACTTATTGTTAGTGGTATTTTCAGCATGTCAGTGTGCATACTTTTGTGTGTGTGTGTGTCTCTGTGCATTTAGGTGTTGTTGGAGTATGCGTTTTTTGTGTTGGTGTGTGTGGGTGTGTATGCAGTGAGTGTTTCTGTTGCTTGAGTTGTGATCACTGTTAGCAGCTTAGACTAATTATTAAAGATATAGGCTAGTTGGTCACAGTAAAATTCTTTTGTGTGTGTGTAATGCAAGATCTGATGTAATTTTCATTCATTCCTCAACTGATGGGTCTCTGATCCGACTGTGATCCAACTCAGCTGCTTTTTCAAGATCCTTGGATCTAGCTGTTGAGCTCCTCCCTCTATCCACAATGCCCCACTAACCTCACATACCTCAGATCTCGTTAGCCACCATATCGCTTCAGACACGGATCCTTTTCTCTCCAGCTATAGTGAGTCTTTTTAGTAAAAACTCACAATTTTCAGAATTTACTTTTCAATCTATTTTATCTACTGTATTTACTTATCTGTCCTCCCTTACTTTCTAGAGTTTTTTTCAGTATCTATTCCATTAGGCAGTAACTCCTCCTTATACTTGATCTTTGGTATTCCCTTGGTTTCCATTGGCACCTTTGCCTTTCTTTCTTCTCCTTTTTCGACCCATTAGAGAGCATTCCTTTGTACCATTGTTTGTACTTTTGTGTTCTGTAAAAAATAAAAAAAAAATAAAAATCTTTTGTATTATTGCTCTCAACTTAGTCCTTGATCTTTTGGTTAAGATCAAGTGTAGTATAGTTTTCATAATGACAGGCAAGCCGACTGGGTTCAAAAAAATGTATTTCCTCTGGGTGCAAGATTCCCAACTCTGATGCCAATAGAGATTGTGCCTGTTGCTGCCCAATTGGATACAGACTGCTGTATTTTTGCTTGTTTCAACACCAGAGCTGTTATTAATAGAGGAAATAAGTTAGTTTTGAAGGGCCTTTTCCTTTCTAGCTCCTCTTCTCTTCCAACTGGGGCTCAAACCCTCTCTAAGAGGTCTGACAGACGGAAACCTGAATTGGCTGCTAACAATAAGGACTCCAGAAAACTGTCTCCGGACTCATCACCTACTTCTGCTCTGACCACTGAGCCACCATCAAAAATTTTAAAAACCTCTGATCAGACTCCCTTGGATCCTACTGTCTGGAAAGCAAAATCACCTTGGTTCTGGTTACTCTGATACTCACCGGAGCCGATACCGATTAGTCTTCCTTCTCCTTTTTTTCAAAAGACTCCAAAGAAGCACTCTGGGCTGCCATCTACCAGCTCTTTGCTTAAGTCCACCAGGTGCTTGTCTGAGGCCGAGGTGGATAGTATAATGAGGAAGTTGCATACAGCTCAGATCTAGACAGGGGGGTAATTCTGTCTTTGTCTCCCTTTGGACCCATCAGCCTGCCTACCACCAACTCTCGGTTAATATCTTCTCCTTCGATCCGATCTCTCCAGTGGTTTCTGAGCCCTCTGGTAGGAGATCTTTGGGGTGTCTTCATCAGATCTGAACATGGGTCACTCTTTGACTCTCACCACTTCCTTGAGCCACCAGCCTCTGATTCTTTTGGAGCAGGAATTTTGGACTTGAAGCATTGGCTCTGGGGAGTTTGGGATCAACTCTGAAATTTTTAGCCATCTTTGCCTTTTGATGCTTCAGTGGTGGACAGCTTGGGTGTGACTCCATCCTCGGGGAAGGGGGCCAGTGGGGATTTGGGAGTCATTAGTACAGGAGCCTTCAGTTCTGATACGGACAGCTTCTGTCTTGCATAGGTTCCCTGGCTTTGATATTGTGGAGAGGCCCTTCGTTTCTCCTAAAGAGAGGATGTCCTTGTCCCCTCTCTGATCTCACTTCTTTACCACCTTTGGGTCTTAGTTGTGAACCTCTCACTTCTACCTCACTGGGACAGCCAATCTTTTCAAGTCTCCGGTCAGTCCTTCAGGGCTGCCTGTCACTTCCAATACCTCACCAGACCATCCCACGTATGAGGTCCCTTGGAAAAGAATGTGCAAAAGAAGACACTTATATTCCCCTCAGAATCTCCGACTGAGGAACACTGACTTTGAAGGGGAAGGGTCTCCCAGATCTCCACCTGAGGAATGTCTCCTTTGGAGAAATGGTAGAAATTCTAAAACAGAAAGGTGGATGGTCTTCTGACACCCTTTTCCAGGAAGCGACTTTTGGGTCTGGCTTACCTACATCTTTGGTGACTCCCCCTAGCTGATGAGCTAATAGACTTTGTCTCCTGCCAGGCATGGAAGGAACCAGATACTGTAGAGCCTATCCCCAAGCACCCAGATAGAATTTTAGCCCCCCCTAAAGGACAGAGCACACTGGAGCAAAGGTGTCCTGGTAGATGCCATGGTTATGGCAGCAGCCACTAAGAAAGAGCTC